>NW_006239235.1:202895-214351 GCF_000226075.1 Solanum tuberosum
CTTATTGTACTAAATGTTCTTGAAGTTTCTCTAAAAAGGCATGATGCATGGTTTCCAACTAGATGTCCCTTTTAATGCATGTTTTTGCATAGTTATCATGCATTCTTGTACTAACACCATTCTTGTTCATCTTTTTAAACCAAGTGTAGGTGATGGTGGCTAAAGGGCCTTTCTTAGAAGTGATGAACTTGGCTTACTATTCCCAAGTTCGGGTGTGTCCTTAAAGATTCAAGGACCTTTATGTTAAAGAGTTTCCTTAAGTTCAATGTACTAGATAGTAGTTTCTTTTGTATTGTAAGGGTTGTGTCGCTCTTGTGTTGTAGTCGTGTTTTAAGATGGCTACCTTGAGACGTAGTACTCCGATTTTGTATTAAAGGTTTAAATGAGGTTACTTTTAAATCTTGTGTTATATTATGAAAAATGTTTTAATTTTTTCCGCTATTTTTCTATGATAAATGCTATGACGAATTCTAAGGGCTTGTATAAGACCTCCGAGAGGTCGAATACGCCGGTAACGACTATTGGGTGCTCTCGGGTCATTACAATATCCCATGTGAGCTACATGGAATCCGGTGTCATGTCCCACACCGAAAAGAGATGTCCTACTTGCCTAAGGTAGAACTAAATGTATTAGCTTTTAGGTGGATCCACTAGCTAAAGACCTATGTGGGAACATAGTTACTGGAGTGGGAGATTGCTTCTAGAAAACCCAAACCTAGTGAATTGATGGAGGAGCTTCTATCTCATGAGATTACTTTAGATGACCCCGCCTTTTGAATTGACGGGAGGGCCTCTACCTCACATTCCATATACACTCGGTGCTAAGCATTACTTCCTCAAAATTTACATATTTAGTCTTAAATTGAATTTACATGCATGGAGGAGTATCCTACCCTTCATTCAACACAACTCATAAAATAGCTCATAGATTCAATTAGGTGAGAATGGACTTTCAACCTTAGATTCGTTATTATGTGAGTAAACCTTTCACATTATGTGCATAGTGTGTTCATGAGAATAGCCTTTCAATCAACACAATTATCATAGTGATAGACCTTTCATGCATAGTCATGTGTAAGGGTTTGGGGAGAATGATCTTTCAACAATAGAACAATTACACCATAGTCATGTTCTAAGTGAATCATAAGCTCATACACAATTCTCATAAACATGTACAAACCCTCATAATTTTCCCTTCAAGGACCATGAATCACATTCAACCCAAACATCTAAAATTACTACATTAGATATGGATAATATCGTGATTCAATAAACTCAATCAATATAGACATAATCAATTGACATACTTCTAAAATCAATCAACCCACATCATGAAATCACAATTTAGTAATATGGGGGATTCATGGGTTCTTGGGGGGATTTCATCATAAATCAACAATTAATCATCAATTCAATCATAATCCATCATAATTCAACCATTAAAAACATTTTGAAAGATAATCCATGACTTAGATTGAAACCCTAGCTTTTAGGGAAATTGAAAGCTTTGAAATCAAGTTTTGAAGAGACTCTATTGGTGAAAGCTACCCATAGATGAAAAGCCACCATACATTGATTAAGAATCTTCAAAGAATTTGAGGAAGAAGCCTTGAATTCTCCAAACCCTAGCTCCGAGTTTACTCTTCTTCTTCCTTGAGTTTTATAGAGAGAATATTGTGAGGAAGATGAACTTTTGGTTTGATTTGGGTGTTCGTTAAAAATGACTTAGTTTAGGGGATTTTGACTTAAAAACAACTTATATAGTGACCCAAACTTACCCAAACGACCTCACTTTAATTAGACTAAAATAGGAAAAGACATAATTAACCTTCATTTTAAGTACCTTGCCCAGGTACCATGAGGGGCCATCACGAGCCGCGAGCCATGGTCCCACTCGTGAAGTTGGGGCAGTAGCTAGGCACATAGTGCCTTAAGCTTACATGCCCAAGGCATTCCCACGAGGGGCTCCACGAGCCATGATCAAGACCAAATGCCATGGTCCCTCTCGTGGTACTTGAGGCAGTAGCTGTGTTACTTGAGGCCTCTAGCTCAAATGCCCAAGGCATATTCACGAGGGGCTCCACGAGCCGTGGTCAAGACCCTGGCCATGGTCCCTCTCGTGGACCTTGAGGCAGTAGCTTTTCCACTTGGTGGCTACTCCTCAATGGCCAAGGCAACTTCACGAGGTCTCCCACGAGCCATGGTAAAGACCACTGGCCGTGGTGATGGCCGTGAAGTTGGGGCAGTAGCTAGGCACATAGTGCCTTAAGCTTACATGCCCAAGGCATTCCCACGAGGGGCTCCACGAGCCATGATCAAGACCAAATGCCATGGTCCCTCTCGTGGACCTTGAGGCAGTAGCTTTTCCACTTGGTGGCTACTCCTCAATGGCCAAGGCAACTTCACGAGGTCTCCCACGAGCCATGGTAAAGACCACTGGCCGTGGTGATGGCCGTGAAGTTGGGGCAGTATGCTCCAAGTTTGGGGAAGCCTTGGCCCCTTTGTCTTTGCACTTTCCCCTTGGTCTTGATCCTTGTAACCCTCATTTCAACCCTAGATGGTCTACTAATCTACGGGGAGTCTTTTTATGATTTTTAACCCTTACGTTTAGTCTCTAGTTTCACCTACTATTTTCCGGAGTGTTACACCTAGTGCCCTTGGCGAGCCAAATCGTGCAAGCTAGATGGTTTTAAGTTAGAAAGTTAGGGGTCTTTAATTATTCTTCCTAAATTGATCCTACAATGTTTTAATCTTTCCCTAGTAAGTATATAAGCTTATTAGACTCAAATTTCCCACAATCAAGTCACTTTTCTAGAATCTAAAAGAAAACCCAAAACTTCATCTTCTCCAAAAGAATTTCTCTTTGTAGAACGCAAGGAAGAAGAAGAGTAGAATTGAAGCTAGGTCTTGAAGAATCAAGGCCATTGCACTCAATTTCTTTGAAGAATAATTATTAAGGTATGGTAGTCTTTCATCCTTGGTTAATTTCCATCCAACGAGTCCCTCTAAATTCAATTTCAAAACTAGTGATTTCCCTAAAGTTAGGGTTTGTCTTCAATCTTGTGGGTTCTTTCCAAAAATATTTTGAATGGTTGATATATGATGGATTATGATTGAATTGATGATTTATTGTTAAATTATGATGAATTTACCTAAGAACCCATGAATTCCCCTATTTTCCCCAATTTGGATCTAAAAGTGTGGGTGATTTGTAGAAAGAGAAGTATTATGAAATCATGAGTCACGACCCGAGAGCACCTGCAAGTCACCAAACGGCGTATTCGAACTCGAAGAGGTCTTATACAAGCCCTTAGCATTCATTTGTCACATAGGCAATAAAGATAGTGCAAAATTAAAACCTTTTTAAAACAAACTCATAAGACTTGAAAGTCAACATCATTTTAAAAAAGTCTGTATACACAAGCGGAATACTAGTCTCACATGGCCAACTTAGACCCAAAACTCCAAGAAACATACTAGGGGTATGACCCTTTACATTTGAAAGAAACTACAAGTCTATTAAAAAATGTACCAAAGTCTTGAGAGAAATTCTAGTCCCAAGCTTCACTATGGAAAGCACCTCACTTGCCAACACCTACACTTGTAGTAAAACATGGAAAAGAATGGAGTTAGCACAATTAAGTACTAAGTATGATGCCTATGCAAAAAGGGACATTTATTTGAGGTATATGCTTTTCATGCTATTTTTGATAAAACTTCATAATACAAGTATAAGAGACATTTTACAAGTCACCATCCAGAAGTACTAAGTATGATGACTATGCAAAAACATGCAAAAAGGGACATTTATTTGAGGTATATGCTTTTCATGCTGTTTCTGATAAAACTTCATAATACAAGTATAAGAGACATATTACAAGTCACCATCCAGATACAAGATAATATTCACATAATATACATGCTCAACTAATACCAAACTACAAGACTCTTCACATACACCTAAGTGTTCCTCAAGACTACCAAAGATAAGGACTTTTCCCTTTCAACATAATACAATAAGTCAACATTCGTTATTAAAGACATTTAAGGAGACATTCATGCATATAGGGGACTTCACATAATAGTCATTAAAGACTTAGGGAACTCACTTTAGTACCTTCAAGGCCTACTCGTGCCATGTGTAGATAACATCCCATACTACTGCCTACACGTTATAGAACCCATCAAGTAACTAGAGTGCACATCCCACATGATGGAAATATGCATTAACCGACATAGACCACACTAGCTAGGCATGGAATCCGCTGTCATAATACCCCACACCGTGGAAGGTGTTCTACTTGCCAAAGGTAGAACTTGTAAACAATCCATGTAGGCACATGGTGTAGGGGATATCCAAAGACGTTCATTGTACTCTTGCCTCATACTCGGGAAGAGCTACCATCTTAATCATATCCACTCGGTGCTTATCCTTAGTTCCCATAGAGTAATTTCATTCACATATGAGTACTAGAGAGGGAGCCATAATTAGGCCTTCCGACCCATAATACTCTACCAAGAAGGGAACCACAAGGATCTACCGAACAAGGTTCATAAAAGGTAGCTCATTAACTTTCTTAGAGAGGGTTTCTACCTTTCCCATCCACCAACTCTAAGTCTATCATTTCACACAAGAAGGAGGTCATCACCCTTAGGTTTTACCCCTTCAAGACTTTACATTCACATAGGGTCCTAGACTCATCATAAAGGGGCACCATGCTTAGGTCTACCGGTTCAAGACATAGCCTAGAATACCTCATTAGTCATTTATAAAAGCTTTCATGTAGCAAGGAGAGACAACTAGGTCTAACACTTCAAGACACGACACCATCATATAGAGACTATTCGTAGTCTATCATCATCACATATGAACATTAAGAGAGAACATACTTTCAATCACAATACAACAACACTTTATACTAGATCACCTTGAGATCACATAAACACCTTCACATTGTACATTCAAATATTCCATAACATAATAATCCTTCAATTCCCCATATAATGCCTTCAAGGACATAATCAATACACATTCAATAAGTAAACACCTCCACCGTAAGTGGATCAATCCAAACAAGAACAATTTCAATATAGCATGAAAGTAGGTCAACTTACCATTCTCCAAAGCCATAATCACTATTATCCAACTCCCAACAATTGTAACATCACAAGAGAATTTACCCATGACTTGCCTACAAGGCCATAATTCTCAACTCATCCATACACCAACAATCCACGAACAATAGATATAGATAACAATAGGAATCAATAATACAATTCAATTTAAGCTCAATTCCATCAATATACCATCATAGTTATCAAACCCACTTCATAAGCCAAATTTAGGAATTTAGAAAGATAATGGATCCATGGAGTTTTTCACCTTAAAACATCAACTAAACCATAATATAATCATAATAAATCGTTTGAAACCATTTAATGCAAGAACCCATGAGTTTGAGGAAGAATTGGGGTTTTTCATAACATTTGAAAACCTTGAAAACCATTTTGAGATTTGGCTCTAGGGCGAAAACTAGCCCTAGATAAAGAGCCACCATACCTTAGTTGATGAATTCCCAAAGAGATTTGATGAAGAAGGATTTGAATCCAAACCCTAGTTCCCACTTCTTCTTCTTCCATTAGTTGAGAGAGAAATATTGAGTGAGAAGAACTTTGGAGGGTTTTGATTTGGGTATTTGAGAATAATGAGTTAAAGGAAGGTTTTAAGACTTAAAACTATTTATATTAATGATATAAACCATTTAAAATCAACCCCACATGTTAAAAAATTAAAACGAAATTACCCAAAAGCCCCTAAATGAGGCATCCCCATCAGGGACCACGCCTACTTAGACGGGTCGTGAAGGGCACCACGGCTCGTGGTGATGCCCGTGGTCCCTTGACCAGTGAGCCTCTCCACCATGTCAATCCCCCAAGGTCCCAAGGCATATTCACGGAGGCTCCCACGATCTGTGGTGCACACCACTAGTCGTGATGGAGCTCGTGAAGATGAGGGAGCACCTAGGCAAAGTTTCCTTGCCTCCCTTGAGACCAAGTGATCTTCACGCCCAAGTATACAGACCGTCTAGGGGACCACTGCTCGTGGTGGTGCCTGTGGTCTTTGGGGCAGTGAACAGCTAACTTGGGACAACCTTGGCTTTTTGGCTAAGGCTTGCCCCTTTTGGCTTGGCTCCTTGTCTAGCACCCTCAACCAACCTAGAGTAGGTCTCATAGCATGGAGTCTAACACGTGTCTTGACGTTGACTCCTTCAACCCCTTCAACCAAGGTTAGGAACTTCCATACACCACTTAGAACACATAAACTCACAAGACTAGTTCCCGAACGTCATGGTCGTCCCTTGACGTTTAACCTCAAAACTCTTCCAACTAGACTTTAAAGGTCGAAACTCAACATTTAAACAAGTTACTAATTTCTAAAACACATGAGAAGCTCTAGTTTATCCTATTTCATTTTTAGGGTTGTTACATTATCCCCCCACTTGGGAATATTCGTCCTCGAATGACACTTAAAACACATAAAGGGTAAGGACTTTAAGACTAGCAGCCCACAATCATGCATACAACATTATAAATCATATTCAAAGCTAGGAGGAACATCAACTCCACATAAAAAGGCATCAAAGCACAACAAGAAGGTCTACAAACTCATTATACACATCAACATCACCATTCTCATTTCATTGGAGGAACTTCCTTCCCCAATGATTATCATTAAGCACATTATACAAATTTCTCATAAAGCACAATTATGCAACGATTTCGAGAACACCTTTTTAAACGTGCTCACAAGTCAACTAATACAACATTTAAGCAACTCATTATAAATGTACATCAACATGAGGAACAATTTTTTATGAAACTCATTTTCTCATTAAACACGAATCTAACCAAAACATGCATAACATAAGGAGAACATGGAATCTCATTTTTTCACAAAAGACTCCGAAACATGCATCATGCTACTAGAAACTCTAAGTATCAAGCTTGAATAGAATATAAGGAAAGAGACAAGGACATCAGCACTCTCACAACCTTACTATTCAACAAACCATTCCCCCTACTTAGGAAAAACCCAACTAAGGCTACCATGAACAACACATAAAGATCTCATCAACAAAGCAAGGAACTATAACTTACCTGCATCTCCATCCGGATTAGCTCCTTTGTCATTATTGGCTTGGAGAGCATAGAAACGAGTCTTCTTTTGATCATCAACTTTAGGACCACTAAAAGAAGCTTGTCTAGTATCCCTTCCTCTAACCGCAAGAGTAGGACAATCCCTCACCTTGTGATCATTCTTTCCACAACCATAGCATCCATTAGTACCGGCTAGACACTTCCCAAAATGCTTCTTCCCACAAGTGTGACAAGTAGGCTTAACAAATTGAGAACCACTACCTCTCTCTTGATTAACCTTTGGAGCACTTGCGGAATCTTGGTTAGGAGCCCTCTTCTTAAACGTAGGTTGACCTTGCTCATCGGATCTACCCCTTTTTAAATCTCTACCCAACCTCTTAAGCTTGGACTCCTCAATGGATTGAGCATACACCATGAGTCTAGAAATATCCATATCATTATGGAGCATGACCGTACGACACTCTTCCTTGACTAAGTCGGTTACACCGGTCACAAACCTACTCATCTCCTCTCTAGGGTTAGACACCAAAGATGGAGCGTATTTAGACAACAAGGTAAACTTCAAAGAATACTCCTCCACATTCATGTTACCTTTCTTAAGATTTATGAACTCCTCAATCTTACACTCCCTCTTCTCCTTGGGAAAGTACCTTCCTAAGAATGCTTCCTTAAACTCTTCCCACTCTATAGGACCCGCTTCAACTGGCCTATTGGCTTTCCATTGTGTGAACCACACTTGGGCCACTTCCTTCAATTGGTAGGAAGCCAACTCTGCCTTCTCCTTTGAAGAAACCCCCATAGCATTGACTATCTTATAGATTTCATCCAAGAATTCTTGGGGATCTTCTCGTACTCTAGAGCCAAGAAAGATAGGAGGATTCATCCTCACAAAGTCTCTCAACCTTGAGGCCACGGTACTCTCATTAGCATTCACCCTAGGCCCCACATCTTGGTTTGCTTGAGCTGTCATGGCTTGAGCTAGAGTTAGAAAAGCCACCCTAATCTCTTCATTAGT
The DNA here is from genome assembly GCF_000226075.1 of Solanum tuberosum. Classification (NCBI taxonomy): domain Eukaryota; kingdom Viridiplantae; phylum Streptophyta; class Magnoliopsida; order Solanales; family Solanaceae; genus Solanum; species Solanum tuberosum. Next base: position 211,069 of record NW_006239235.1, read on the forward strand.
CATGGCCGGGGTAACCACCGGAACCTCATTCTCTTGAATGCCTATGGGGACTTGGTCACCTTGAAGACCTTGGGGAGGAACTCCCCCATCCACATTCTCCTCTTCCTCTCTCCTAGGATTAGCCTTTGTATTCATATCCTATAAACACAAGAGAAAGGATTAGAAAAAGGGACACTTATAGAACCACACTCTAAGGCACGACTTCAAGAATATGAAAGAAGGGTAACTTCTATCGTCCTATAGCCTCTCGCTCATAGATGTGTCGCGACTCACATCGCTGAACAAGACTCTACTAGACGTGGATTATGAGACTTTGAACCTAAAACCATTCCCAAGACCTTAGGCTCTGATACCATATTTGTCACGACCCGAGAGCACCGCCAAGTGGCGACACGGCGTATTCGACCTCTAAGAGGTCTTATACAAGCCCTTAGCATTCATTCATCACATAGGGAATAAAGATAGTGCGGAATTAAAACCTTTTTAAAACAAACTCATAAGACTTGAAAGTCAACATCATTTTAAAGAAGTCTTTATACACAAGCAGAATACTAGTCTCACATGGCCAACTTAGACCCAAAACTCCAAGAAACATACTAGGGGCACAACCTTTTACATTTGAAATAAACTACAAGTCTATTACAAAAGTCTTAATAAAAGAAACTAGATAGAATCCTTGTCGACATATGAGGACATACCAAAGTCCTGAGAGAAATTCTAGTCCCAAGCTTCACTATGGAAAGCACCTCACTTGCCAACACCTACACTTGTAGTAAAACATGGAAAAGAATGGAGTTAGCACAATTAAGTACTAAGTATGATGACTATTCAAAAAGGGACATTTATTTGAGGTATATGCTTTTCATGCTGTTTCTGATAAAACTTCATAATACAAGTATAAGAGATATATTACAAGTCACCATCCAGATACAAGATAATACTTACATAATATACATGCTCAACTAATACCAAACTACAAGACATAACCATATTTATCAAGTAAACCATTTCATCATCTAAGACCCTCCATCTAAGGTTATCCTAAGACCCACCTAAGTAAGACATGAAGGGGCCGCCCATACAACCTCTTCACGCACACCTAAGTGTTCCTCAAGACTACCAAAGATAAGGACTTTTCCCTTTCAACATAAACCAATAAGTCAACATTCGTTATTAATGACATTTACGGAGACATTCATGCATATAGGGGACTTCACATAATAGTCAATAAAGACTTAGGGAACTCACTTTAGTACCTTCAAGGCCTACTCATGCCATGTGTAGATAGCATCCCATACTACTACCTAAACGTTATAGAACCTATCAAGTAACTAGAGTGCACATCCCATGCAACGGCCTGAGAGCATCCCTTAGTCGTTACCGGCGTATTCGACCTCGAAGTGGTCTTATACAAGCCCTTAACATTTGTCATATCATGTATCATAAAATATAATCACGAAAAATTTAATACTTTTACTTTGGAAGTTCAACTTCACTTCATATATGAAAAACAGAATCTAGCTTTGTCACAATGTACCATCTAAACATAAACGTATCGAAAATGGGACTTAGCCCTTACATCAATAAGAAGTCTTGAAATAGGGAAGTACAACAATGTCTTTCAACATAAGAAAAGAACTAAACATAGGAGCTAGATCATAAGGTCTTGTCCTTGGACTTGAGGACTCACCAACTTGGGGAACCAACTCCAAGTGTGTTGAGAAGTAAGTTTGAATCCTCAACATCCCGAACCTAGATGTTTGGGGAATAGGGAGAAAATATGGGTTAGTACAACACACATACTAAGTATGGCTACTATGCATAAAAACCATTGAAACATGCATGAAAGGACATTTAGTCAAAACATGCTTTTTACCAAGTAAATCCAATATGCACACAAAGTAAGCACCATAGTCCAATCCAACATAATATCATCCCAACATGTAGACAACCCAAGCAATACAAGTGAAATGCAAAGAATAGAACCCCATAACCCTATTCAAAGCCAAGTATCACATTAAGCAACCTACTTTATGCATACATTCATAAGATCATATTTCATCATAACTTACCATATTCATAATGATCATACATAACATAGCTTCATTATACATAAGTCATAATCATAACAGAACACTACTACAACCATCTCTTAGGATCCCACAAGTGCAATGTGCAAGAGAAGTCCCATACCCTCCCTTACACTATGTAGAAACCTTTAAGTAAGCCCTAGTAAGAGTTCACACCTTTCATACCTTTATTTACTTTTACATTAGGGAAATATTGCATAACCGACCTAGACTATGAGAGCTACATGGAATCCAGTGTTCTACACCCACACCGAAAAGAGAGGGTTAACACTTGCCTAAGGTGTAACCTTTCGTACATAGCTATCTAAGTGGATCCACTAAGATAGAGTCCTATGTGGGCACATAGTTAAGGGTCAAGGAGATTGCTTCTAGAAACTCTAACTTACTAAACGTGGGGGTTTCTATCTCATGAGACAACACATACCGTGGGTAATCCGGAATTGCTAAACGTGAGGAAACCCATGTGGGAAGCCGGACTTACTAAACGTGAGACCACCATCTCATTTACATGCCCTTTCAGTGCTAAGCATCTAATTCCCTGTTGTAATCATCTTTAGTCATCACATAAGTTCATATTAGCCTTTACTAGACTCTTGCGTAGACATCTTATCATAGTAGCTCATATGTGTTCATAAGTGAGTAACAATCCTTTCACTTTAGAAACACTTAGCAAGTGTGTAAACCTTTCACTCTATATTGCACTATAATCATGAGGACTACTTTTCAATCATATAGCAATCATACCATAATATACATACATACTTCATAGCTAATTCAAGTGCAGAGGATTAAGGATGAGGAAACTAGGTCATCAACACCAAACAACACATTAGGTATAGCATCATTACAATCTAAGTAATTCACCTTTCATACTTGAGTTCAAAGAAGAACCAACATTCATTCCTTATTGCCCTTCATGGGACACCAATACTTCAATTACCAAACAATTTATAACCAATACATAATACAAGGTAATTCATGAAGTAATAACACAATCAACGTCAATATAAGCAATTGACATATTCCCTTTATAGCCTTCAAGGCTTCATTCAAAGACTCAACCCTAATTTCATAGAAATTATACATAACCTAGGGTAGAATCATCATACAAACATGAATTACATAACATCACATTCAATTCATAGCCTTCAATCAATATCCAACACAAACTAGGGTTAGAATTAGGAAAAGAA
>NW_006239235.1:214435-214656 GCF_000226075.1 Solanum tuberosum
AGAGAGGAGTCCTCTCTAGGTGCTTAGTTTAATATTACATCTTATTGTATAGGGTTGAGTCGACTAACCTTAGGAGGTAGGTTGATTCTTGACCCACCTTAGGATTGGAGGTAAGGTATATGTCCCCCTCCTTGTATATTTTTGAATTTTATATATGATAAGGCCTGGGGTGTTGCTCAGCCCCTGACCCCCTCAAGGGTCGTTTTCAAAAAAAAAAAAAA
>NW_006239235.1:214876-216921 GCF_000226075.1 Solanum tuberosum
TCATGGGGAATTCTTCAAGAAACCACCAATACAACATAAATTCATCCATAATTGTTCATATAACATCAATCAAAGTCAGTTTATAACATCAATTTCACTTTAGAAAGAAGACCCACGTTTTTGGATTGAAACTTAGAAATTGGAGATTTTGAAATTCATCTTGAAGGGGCCTCTTGGGGAAAGGAATCCCAAGAGTGATAAGCAACCATACCTTATTGACGAATTAACCACGAAAATCCGAGTTGAAACCTTGGAGAGTTGGTCTTCTTCTTGAAGCTCCAATCTTCTTCAATGGAGTTCTTGAGAAGAGAGAGAGAGTAGAGAGAAAGAGGAACTTTAGGTTTGATCTTTGGGGTTTTGTGTTTGAGTGATAAAAGTGAGGTAAATTGACTTAAAAATTATTATATACACGTCCTCTAAATATCCCTCACTTAGTTGGACTCTTTAATGAAATAAAAATCGATTTCTGAATTTCTGCATTTTCGTTGCGGAACCAGTCTGCGATGCGGAGCTGTTCCCTGAAGATATTTTGAATTAAATTTTGAGACATTAGAGTCCACGACATGACCGCATTGCGAACTAACTTTTTGCTCCTTGGGGCAGCTAGTCTGCGACGCGGAGCTATTCCCTCTAAGTGCAATTTGCAAGCTGCCCTGGCAGCTTGCTTGTCCAAGGTTGGGGTCCTCCTAGGGGCCCCTTTAGGGTTGCCCCGGGGCGTCGAATTCGAACGTTTTGACCCTATAAACATATATTTACCTAATTTAAACCTTTTTACAAGATTATACTATCATACGACACTCCCAAACCTGCCCAAAACCTAAGGACACACTAGAACACATTCTTCTCTAGTTTTCGGATGTCGTGGTCGTTTCCTGACGTTTAGACTTTTACTCATCCAAACCAAGTCAATTGCTTTAACTTAGGTTTAGAAACATCATTTTAACTATTTTTAAGTCATTATTCACAAGGTGAAGCTCTAACCTAAGTCATAGAATTTTCGGGGTGTTACAATATCCCCCCCTTAGGAACATTCGTCCCCGAATGTCACTTGGACTTCTTTTTAGGGAGACAATGACTCAAACTAGCAGCACAACAACCAGTCATATCAACAACATCATATCATCATGTCATATAGGTATTTAATCCACAACATCACTATGCTCAGAACTCTTTACTTTACATAAGTATAGGAGGAACTACCTTCTCCATATTCAATGAGCATCAACATATATATTAAGCAATCAACAAGACATTTGTTTAACAAGACAACATCAAGTATGCTCATTACAACTCTTATGAAAACAACATCACACACCATCTATGGGTGCAATTTCAACCATGAGAAACAAAATTCATGAAAACTCAAAATAGAACTTAAGCATGAATTTTCACAAAAATATGCACATTCAAGGAAATCATGTCATAATCATCAACACACATGATTTTCAATTTATACCAAATTAAGAGAGACTACTAACCTCAATTTTGGCTAGGAGTAGGAGGAAAAAGATGAGGGTAGCGGGACTTCATGTCGGCCTCGGCCTCCCATTTTGCACCCTCAACTAGGTGGTTTCTCCATAAGATTTTTACGGAGGCAACCTCTTTATTCCTCAACTTATTAACTTGACGATCTAAGATTTTGACCTGAACCTCTTCATAAGAAAGGTTCTCATTCACCCCTAAACCTTCTAGAGGGAGAATGGACACCGGGTCACCTATACACTTCTTTAACATAGAAATATGGAACACCGGGTGAACCGGGGCCAATTCGATGGGCAATTTCAACTCATAAGCAACCTTTCCAACACGCTTCAAGATCTCATAAGGCCCAACATACCGGGGGCTAAGCTTCCCCTTCCTATCAAACCTCATCACCCCTTTCATGTGTGAGATCTTCAAGTAAACCCAATCACCTACTTCAAATTCAAGATTCCTTTTTCTATTATCGGCATAAAACCTTTGCCGACTATGAGCCATTTTCAACCTATCCCTTATAAGTCAAACTTTTTCCGTAGCCTCATAGACTACCTCGGGACCAAGAAGAG
>NW_006239235.1:217153-217333 GCF_000226075.1 Solanum tuberosum
AAATGTGGTACTAAGTTTCACTTGAGTACCAAGCCCACTTTGGAAAGACCTCCAAAAATGGGAAGTAAATTGGGCACCTCTATCCGAAATAATCGACAACGGAGCCCCATGCAATTTCACAATCTCATTAATGTACAACTTAGAATAATCTTCCGCCGAATAAGAAACCTTGACGGGAAG
>NW_006239235.1:217482-218695 GCF_000226075.1 Solanum tuberosum
GGTAATCAATACACATACGAAGATATCCATCCTTCTTCTTCACAAATAACACCGGTGCACCCCAAGGAGATATACTAGGTTGGATGAAACCTTTATCCAACAAATCTTTGAGTTGAGCTTTTAATTCCTTCAACTCCTTCGGGGCCATCCGGTAAGGAGGGATTGAAATGGGTTGTGTATCCGGCAATAAATCTATGCCGAAATCTATTTCCCGTTCGGGAGGAATTCTGGGTAAGTCATCGGGAAAGACTTCTGGAAAATCCTTCACTACGGGGACCGATTCCAAAGGAGGAATCTCGGACTCAAGGTCCTTGACCCTTACAATATGATAGAGACAACCCTTAGAAATCAACTTACAAACTTTTAGACCTGAAATTATCCTTCCCCTAGGAATGGAATTTCCTCCCTTCCATTCTAAAATAGGTTCATTAGGAAATTGAAACTTCACAATTCGGGTCCTACAATCTATGGACGCAAAACAATCATGAAGCCAATCCATCCCCAATATAACATCAAAGTCTAACATATCAAGTTCCACCAAATCAACTAAAGTGACTCTATTGGGAAATGATATGGGACAACCCCTATAAACTCGTTTAGCAACTATGGAATCACCCACCGGGGTAGAAACCGAAAAGGGTTTATCTAAGACATCGGGAAACATATCAAACCTCATAGCCACTAAAGGGGTTACAAAAGACAAAAGTGGCACCAGGATCCAATAATGCATAAACATTAATTGAAAATACTAGTATCATACCGGTCACAACATCTGAGAGGTCTCTTGATCACCTCGGGATTGGAGAGCATAAAAGCGATTCTTCTTAGGAGCATCGGGATTTGGGCCACTTGCTTGTGCTTGAGAATTTTCCCTTCCTTGAACCTTTAGCATAGGGCAGTCCCTCCTCATGTGGCCGCTCTTACCACAACCATAGCAATTACCGGTGCCAACTAGGCACTTGCCTTCATGTTTTTCGACCACACTTTGTACAAATATGCTTCTCAACATAAGGACCACCACTTCTTACTTCTTAAGGCTTGGGGGTAGTCACTTTACATTTGTTGACCCTTGGAGTGTTAAGAGGACCTTGGTTGGAAAACCTCTTTTTGAACTTTGGCTTATATTGGATTTCAAACCTAACCTTAGAAGAACTTCCATCATCAGCCCTTGACCTCTTCAATTCTCTACCAACTTGCTTAAGCTTTTGCTCCT
>NW_006239235.1:218905-219614 GCF_000226075.1 Solanum tuberosum
TAATAGGTCTCCCCTCTTTCCATTGTTCATACCACACTTGTGCCACATCTTTGAGTTGATAGGCGGCTAACTTCGCCTTTTCTTGGGAAGACACACCCATATCCTCTAGAACCTTAAACACTTCATCAATGAATCCTTGTGGATCTTCTTCCACTTTGGAGCCAAAGAAAGTAGGGGGATTCATCCTTGTGAAATCCCTTAGCCTAGAAGTGGTAGTGCTAGCATTGGGGTTCACTTGCACCCTAGCATCCCTAGCAACTTGAGTGGCCAACACTTTAGTCAAATTATGAATAGCCGACCTTATCTCAACATTAGACATAGCCCCTTCTTGAATAGGAACTTGAGGGTTTTGGAGGAGCTTGAGGGGGAACCGCCTCATTCACATTCTCCTCACCGGCCCTCCTTGCATTGTTCCTTCTTATTTTCATTGCCTATAAGCATAAGAGAATGATTAGAAGAAAAGGACTAAATAGAGTTAATACTTTTAGGCACGACTATGGAATAACAAAATAGTGAAAGTTCCTAAGCATCTCATAGCCTCTCATTCATAAGTGTGGCACGTTTCACACCCATGAACAAGACTCTACTCGACATGGTATCTTGTGACATAAATCCTACATTATTCTCAACCTTATGCTCTGATACCAAGTTTGTAACGACCCGAGAGCACCCCCTAGTTGTTACCGACGTATTCGACCACTCAGAGGTC
>NW_006239235.1:219689-219980 GCF_000226075.1 Solanum tuberosum
AAACTTTTACTTTGGAAGTTCAACTTCACTTGATATATGAAAAATAGAATCTAACTTCGTCAGAATGTACCATTTAGACATAGAAGTATCAAAAATGGGACTTAGCCGTTCCATCAATAAGAAGTCTTAAAATAAGGAAGTACAACAATGTCTTTCAACATAAGCAAAGAACTAAACATAGGAGCTAGATCATAGGGTATTGTCCTCGGACTTGAGGACTCACTAACTTGGGGAAACAACTCCAAGTGTCTTGAGAAGTAAGTTTGAATCCTCAACATCCCGAACCTAAAT
>NW_006239235.1:220612-229654 GCF_000226075.1 Solanum tuberosum
TGATTCCCTTTTGTAATCATCTTTAGTCATCACATAAGTTCACATTAGCCTTTAATAGACCCTTATGTGGACATCTTACCATAATAGCTCATATGTGTTCATAAGTGAGTAACAATCCTTTCACTTTAGAAACACTTAGGAAGTGAGTAAACCTTTCACTTTACACTACACTATAATCATGAGGACTACCTTTCAAACATATAGCAATCATACCATAACATACATACATACTTCATAGGTAATTCAAGTGTAGAGGGTTAAGGATGAGGAAACTAGGTCATCAACACCATAACAACACATTAGGTATAGCATCATTATAATCTAAATAATTCACCTTCCATACTTGAGTTCAAAGAAGAACCAACCTTCATACCTTCTTGCCCTTCATGGGACATTCATACTTCAATTACCAAGCAATTCATAACCAATACATAATACAAGGTAATTCATGACGTAATAACATAATCCACATCAATATAAGCAATTGACACATTCCCTTCATAGCCTTCAAGACTTCATGCAAAGACTCAACCCTTATTTCATAGAAATTATACATAACCTAGGGTAGAATCATCATACAAACATGAATTTCATAAGATTCAATTCATAGCCTTCAATCAATATCCAACACAAACTCGGGTTAGAATTAGGAAAAGAAGGAGAAACATGGGTCTCATGGGGAATTCTTCAAGAAACCACCAATACAACATAAATTCATCCATAATTTTTTCATATAACATCAATCAAAGTCAGTTTATAACATCAATTTCACTTTAGAAAGAAGACCCACGTTTTTGGATTGAAACCTAGAAATTGGAGATTTTGAAATTCATCTTGAAGGGGCCTCTTGGGGAAAGGAATCCCAAGAGTGATAAGCAACCATACCTTATTGATGAATTAACCATGAAAATCCGAGTTGAAACCTTGGAGAGTTGGTCTTCTTCTTGAAGCTCCATTTTTTTCCAATGGAGTTCTTGAGAAGAAAGAGAGAGTAGAGAGAAGGAGGAACTTTAGGTTTGATCTTTGGGGTTTTGTGTTTGAGTGATAAAAGTGAGGTAAATTGAATTAAAATCATTATATACACGTCCCCTAAAGTACCCTAAATACCACTCACTTAGTTGGACCCTTTAATGAAATAAAAATTAATTTCTGAATTTCTGCATTTTCATCGCGGAGCTGTTCCCTGAAGATATTTGGTATTAAATTTCGAGACAGTAGAGTCCGCGACACGACGGCGTCGCGAACTAACTTTTTGCTTCTTGGGGGATCTAGTCCGCGACACAGAGTTATTCCCTCCAAGTGCAATTTGCAAGCTGCCCTGGCAATAGAGATGCCAAGAAGTTATGGTTGTCACAAGAGAAGTATATTCAGAAAGTACTTCTTAGATTCAACATGGAGAAAGCTAAGGTTGTCAATACACCTTTAGCTATGCACTTCAAATTGAGTACTAGACATTGTCCTTCCATTGATGGTGAGAAGGCAGATATGAAGAAAGTTCATTATGCTTCAGCTGTTGGTAGTTTGATGTATGGAATGGTGTGTACAAGATCAGATATTGCTCATGCTGTTAGTATTGTTGGCTTTTTTCTTTCTAATTCGGGAAGAGAGAATTGGAATGTTGTTAAGTGGATTATGAGATATCTTTGTGGCACTTCTAGTTTGAGTTTGTGTTTTGGTGCAGGGAAGCCTATTCTTTGTGGTTACACTGATTCAGACATGGCTGGTGATGTTGATACTCGTAAGTCTACTTCAGGCTACTTGATCACTTTTGTAGGGGGAGCTGTGTCTTGGCAACCTAGGTTGCAAAAATGTGTTGCTTTATCTACTACAGAGGTTGAGCTTATTGCTGCTGTTGAAGCTTGCAAAGATTTGATCTGGATGAAGAGATTTTTGGGGGAACTTGATTGTGCTCAAAAGAGGTATGTACTTTTTGCGACAATCAAAGAGCTATTCATCTTGGCAAGAATTCTACATTTCATGGTCGGTCTAAACACATTGATATGAGGTAGCATTGAATTCGAGATGTGTTGGATTCTAAGTTGCTTGAACTTGAAAAGATCCATACCAATGATAATGGTTTCGACATGATGACTAAAGCTTTGCCAAGAGGGAAGTTTGAGGATTGTTGCATGATCGCTGGGATGGCGATCTCCTCCACATAGTTGTGAGGGGGAGAATTGTTGGGTTTAGGATTTTTTTATCCTTCCTATGTGGATAAATAAAAGTCTTATTAGGACCAGCCACTTTAGCCCATAACCCAAATATTATGTGGCATATATAAGGCTTATTTGGTCTTATTTTCATAAAAACAAGAGATAAAAATCAAGAGAGATTCGTTTTAGAGATTGAGAGAAAAAGAGAAAAATCATGTTTTTGCTTTTGGAAATTTTCTGCTCAGGCAGTCCTCTTCATACAGATATTTTCATTTCGTTAACCGTTGGATCGTGCTCAAATTTGAACTGGGAGTTCTCAGCATCTGGTCTTGCAATTCAACGGTGGAGATCGGATTTAGAGGTTTATAGCTTCTGATTTTGGGTAAAATCTCTCCTTTAATTCTCTAGTTTTGGTGCAATCTTGTTTTGTTGTTGCTTGTTTTGTGGCCAATTTTGAAGAACAATTTTGTAACTCTTGGTGTTTAAAGTGGAGAGTTTGGTCCTGTGGTTTTTTACTCTTCACATCGAAGGGTTTTCCATGTAAATCTCTGTGTCTTGCGTGATTGGTTTATTTTTTTTCTTATTGCTTTAGTTTGGTTGATAGATTTGCTGTCCATTCTTCATATTTCTTGATTTGGTTTGTCTTCTCTTGGTTCAAATTGAAAGGGAAAGTTTAGATTTGGTTATTATTCCGCTGCTATCCTGTTTGGCATTCTTGTTAGTGCCTTGCCTTTCCCAACAAATATGTCATATAACTTGGTTTCAGCTTATATCTATGCTCTCCAACTTTGGGTGTGCACAAATTAGACGCTTAAACTTGTATAAGATGAAACAAGTAAACACATGTATCTTATGTGGCATAATATACGTAGGATGCCAGGTAAGACAGAAAATTTTCATGTAGGATGTTGCGTAGGACGAATGTGTCTGTTTGTTCAATTTTTATACAAGTGTCTACTTATGCATATTCAAAGTTAGAGAGCATATATGTCAGTTAAGGCCAAGTCAAAAGACATGTTTATGTATTATGCCTTATTTATAAAGGGAGTCTTACAATCATTCTGAGCGGCACCACTTCACACTCATATAGGTCCAATCATCAAGTGTATTTTGCATAGCAATACACCACCTATAAAGAATATGACTTGGATGAAGAGCTTAACTCAACCTCACTTTGCCTTGCAGACTGTTGCACTATTTTCACACATCATAGGAGGGACATAACTTTATAGTGCTTACTTGATCAACTAATGACTTGTTATTACCCATATGAACCAAATTCATGGGATCTCCAATCACATAGATTGGGTTACCATCATTGTTGATCTTCTCAAATGAGAAAAAGTCCTACTCCCCTCGATGTTTCATTAGTCAATGAATTCATCAGATTCACCTCCAACTACACATAATTTATTTACATAAATAATTAATCTCACTGCAGTATTTTCATCACATTGTGTCTCAAACACATATATCTAATTTAGTCACATAAAAATTGGTTTTATTCCAATTGGAATACACACTAAGAGTTGTCTTAACCACTTAGTCTCTTCACCAATCAACTCCACAACAACTAATTCTAATTAATTGTTTTTATATTATGGCATTTATAAAAATGCACCAACTTCTTTTACATTTTTCATCATATATTGTATCCTTTTTGTACAACAAAATATTCAATTTATTTAGTACTGTACTTATCGTACCTGTCATGTATTACCAAAGATTCTTTTAAAGATAATGTATCAAGAATCAATATCATTTTCAACAACGAGAACATTAGAAGTATTTTCACTTTTAAAAACTCAACAATACTTTTTTCCCAATTTTAACATTGCATTCAATCAAATCACAATTGATTACCACAAATATGTATATACAACATTATATTAGGACACAATCAAAACCTTAAATCCCTAAGGTCATAATACATCATTAACAAGTAACCCCTACACTTTAAAATATTTCTTAATAGAAGAATAACCTTTTTCACAATTCATACCATTTTCAACTTTGTATATAACATGCAAATTTATACATTAAAATATATATCAAAATTGCATCTTAATATTTCTCAATAAATATACGTTCATATGTCTAAAGAATTTATTTATAAATATAATTTGCCACCTCTAATCTTTTGAAAAGATTTTAAACTCTGGATTATAATAAAAATCACATTCAAAATAATTCCCATGACAATATTATTTTCTTGCACTTACAACCATTATAAGAAATTTTCACAAATTGAATTCAATTAACAATTTTCGAAAGATAACGTTAGCAAGGAATTCAAACATAATTAATATACCAAAGGTACATATAATATTAAACTAATGAATTTGAATATAAGAATTTACAAGATACCAAATTTATTTTATTACTCTAAAATTAACCTAAACAGACTAGAAGTCTAATACGCCAAATATTATCTCAATCCATCAAGTATATATAACTATTAACATTTTCATGCATCTATCACTTAAAACATTAAGCATAAACAAAAACATGGCTACAAATTTATCAACCCCAAACATGTCATATTTGTCAATACCTTATCAAATTCAAGTAAAATTTTCATTAAACTTTTCCTCATAATTCCACAAGAATCAAACTAGCATAAATATTAAATTCATATGCACCTCAAATAATGTCAATATTTTAATATGTGAGTTTAATAAGAACTTTTTCATTCTAAGAACTTGAGTAGTTGTAGAAATATATATAATTTTTTCTTCTTCTTCAACTTGGGTGTAGAACACATCAATTTTGTTGGGACAAAAATTGCCTACAACTCAACTTTATCACCCAATCTCACACATTAGTCATAAAATTCGCTTAAGAAATGACCACAACAATTTATATCATCCGCTTAGTCAAATTTACTTTACTTGGCGGGATTATCATTTCTCCGAATCTTCTACGATCTTGAGGGGTAAGATTACTTAATTTCCACACACAAATCCATTAACATATAAACATATAGTTTTGTTACATACCTTATTAATACGCATGCAAAGATCCAATTATCTTTAACAATAATAACTTTTGTAGTATATTTCTCTCCAGACAACCTGTTTTATGGCCTTTTGTCTTCTCAATTCATAACACCTCTTGTAAATTAAAATTCTCAACAATTCATAGGTACCAATAAAGTGGCAATTAGTCCACTTCAGTAAGACAATGAACAAGAGCACTATTGGACTACAGAGCATACTCATCTGTAGGTCATGCTACTAAGAAGTTAGTTATCAACAATATTAACATTGTGAGCCAAGGTAAAATTTAAAAATCAATAAAATCATAAGAAAGATATGAAAAGATATGACTTGTCCTTCACTGCAAGTGCACGAACTTTTAAAGGTTAATTTAAACACAGTGATAACATCTTCAAAAAGTCAAAGAATTATTCACTTATCTCTTTATTGAGTCATTTCGGCCCTATTTGTAATTAGTATTTTCCATAAGAATTAGTATTAGAAATATCCTTAAGATTGTTGTAAAACTTACGGAAAATACCTTACTGACGAATACTTGATATGGAGTTCACCAAGACTTATACTTCACCATAAACATTGTAGGGAATTCTTCAAGCTTGAGGCGTGTCAAAAGACACTGTCCTTAAGGATATTTCACCCGATATAGGTGTATCTCCCAAGATTCAACAAGCTCTTCTAGTACCAAACTAGGAGCCAAAAACTAACAAAGATACACAATAAAAAGAAAATCCAGCACATGAAACATGGACAAAGGAGAAAGGAAAATCTCTCCTCAACCTCTCCTTTTACGTGAACCAAGAAGCAAATCATTTATAGGAAATGAGATAAGATCATTCTCCCAAACTGGAATGCTTTCTAGTTCATATCATCTTGCTTTGTGATCTCATACTCCAACAGGAAATATAAATGACCTTCTAGTATAAAAAATTGTTTACACTGATCATAGTGTATAAAACTTAAATTGTTAATGAAATATATATTACCTTTTGCAAGAAATCCTGTAGCACCAGTGACAAGAAGGTTCTTTGCTTCAAAAAAGTCAACAATCCCTATTCCATTATTAGCTATAACATCTCCTTGATTATCACTCAATGCTTTAATAAAAGAGGAAGACGGGCCAATAACATGATCAATTCCTGATGTTAAGTGACTAATTTTCTTTGATCTAATTTTGTATGAAAAATTGGTAGAGAAATGAGTACTATTTTCAGAAAACAATTTACTTGTTGGTAGTACCCTTGTATTAAGGGAAAAAAGATTAAGAACGTGAAGCATTGTCATTTGGGATATAAATCTAATAACTAGCTATGCATGGAATGGGATATATATATTTAGAGAGAGAGAATTGCTTAAATCTTACGTAATGTACATTATTTATAGGTTTTATACATAAATATGTCATAAAATTTGGTTTCAGCTGATATCTATGCTCTCCAACTTTGGGTGTGCACAAATTAGACGCTTAAACTTGTATAAGATGGAACAAGTAAACACATGTATCTTACGTGACATAATATATGTAGGATGCCAGGTAAGACAAAAAAATTCCATGTAGGATGTTGCGTAGGACGAATGTGTCTGTTTGTTCAATTTTATACAAGTGTCTACTTATGCATATTCAAAGTTAGATAGCATAGATGTCAGTTAAGGCCAAGTTAAATGACATGTTTATGTATTATGCCTTATTTATAAAGGGAGTCTTACAATCATGCTGAGCAGGCTGTGGCGTAAAGGTGTGATTCTTTCTTATTTCTAGCTTAAGGGTTTTTCTTCGATTTTTCAATAAAGATGAGTTTTGATCATGCATGCTCCACTTGACTCGGGGGAGGGCTGTATCTAATGTCTCTATTTATATAGTCCTAAACTTTTTCCTACAAGAAAAGAAAGTCACTTCTAAACTCTTTTCTAAAAGGAAAACCTATTTATGATAAGAAACCCAGGACAATTAATACCCAACACTAAATAGTATAAAAATAAAACGAAATATGGAATAGGATTTGGTGAGACAAAACTGGATACTTGGACATCGCATTTGGTGCTTCTTATTGGCTCCATTAATTCTTTCCCCATTTTCTTAAGGGCTTAATTAGATGATTGACAGTTGTCTATTTTAGATTTTAAAGACAAAGATCAAATTAAAGCAAACAGATTAATTACATATGTATATATTTTATATGGAAGTTGTGTATGTTACCTTTCATATCCCTTGCAGATTGTAAATTAAAATATTTATGAACCACAGGTCAGGTATATGTCCCCACTCCCCTCTTTCCATTGTGTTTTGCATTGATTGAAATTTGAATGAGCAAGATTTCAAGGGCCTAATCAAGCTATCCTCGTTTAATTTACTATTCAATGTTTCCCAACCTGTAGCTGTATAGGTACAACCCAGCAAACCGTTCATCAATTTTATATTTGTACACTAAGTTATGCCCATTTTATACACGGTCTCACTGCGTGTCTGGGCATTTTCCGTGCGATAGCACATCGAGGCAGCGACTACTGCTTTCATGTGCGCCCGACACGTTTTATGCATGATAGTGCGCCTCAATAGCATCTTAAATAACTCCCAAAGCCGTAGTTCATCTCCCTGGTTCAAAAATTTGTCCTAGAAAGAGAAGTTTTTAAAAAACTAACTTCCTCCAAGGTTCATCCATTATCTAGGGTAAAATTTGATCGTTGAATTTCATAATTTCTTCATTGTAACACCAATTGATATCTTCTGCTTATGGAATTCATAGGTTTTTTAAGAAATTCCACCTCTAAGGTGTCATCTTTTCCTCCAAAAATTTCACATTTCTCAAGAACTTGGAGCGTATAAGGTATGTAAGGCTATCATAGGGAGGAACTAAGTTCTTCCTCACGCCCTACATCTAAGATTTCAGTTAGTAAGATCAAATCTAGAGTTTTTATTCGAAGTCCATGATTTTCGAATTTGTTTATTTTGAATGTGTTCATTGATTTTGTTATTGAATTTATTATAGTATATCTTGATGATGATCCTTGATTGATTTCGGACTCGTGCTATTCTACCACATGACCCCTTTTTAACTAAAGATTATCGAGAAGTATTTCAAGAAAATATTCTTAATTTAAACGTCAAATGCATTATTTCAAGAAAGAGTATTAGAAAGTATATTTTGTATTCAAGATGCATATTTTCATAAAGAAAGTTTAGATAGTAATTCTCTAAAGAAAGCAGACCTCCGTTTTGAGAAAACATAGTCATATGTTTTTCTTAAAAGTATAGTTAAGTATTAAAGTAAGATTCAATTTATATCAGTCCAGATTTAAAGAAACATTATTCAGCATAGACTCAGAGTATCAGGTTATCAATTTCCCCCCTAAAGTGGGACCTTTTCCCTATATGGAACATCATACAATTATTGAACCAAAAAATGCTCATTTTTTGGCGGTTAACTTGTTGGAGTTTTTAAAAATATCACTAATAATTCATTTTGTGGCTTTTTATTCTAACTCCCACAATATAAATCATTTTATGGTGGTTTTATTAAGGAGGTTAGAAAATCGCCACAATTTAATATTGTTTATCGGGATTATCGACCCCAAAAAATTCAGTAGATTAGTTACTTTTAGAAATTAATTTATAATATATATATATTATTTTATTATTTTTTTCAAATTATATAATATATAACTGTAACATCCGGCAATTTGAAATAGCTATGAAGAAGCTTAGAATTGGAAATAGTCATTTTTGGAAAGAGTTAAAAAATCTGGAAAATTTGATCAAGTATGGAAAAAAGTGAGTTTTTGGTCCACTTTGAACAGTCATAACTCCTAGCTCAGGATGAATTAGGTGTAGTTCCAGTTATGTTTGTGAAGCTTGTGGAATGGTCTTTCCAACGCCGCCAAGTTTGCTCGATTCC
>NW_006239235.1:230380-230947 GCF_000226075.1 Solanum tuberosum
AGGAGGTTTAGAGTTGGAAAAATGAAGGAGAAAAGTCGAGTTTTCTGGGGAAAGGAGTGGCACGTCGCGCCTGCCATCGCCCCCCAAAAGGGACTCTGAAGTCCAGCCCTTGGGGCGGCGAGCCTAGCAGAGCGATCAACAAGCCCCTCTGAACCTTGAGGGTTGGCGCTCCAAGAACGCCAAGTTTTCCCTTTCATTTCCTACTTTTTCATACATGTTCCTTGGTAATGTACCTATGTTTTATAGTTGTTTTCAACACTCCAAGGTACGTCTAAACGTCAAGAACTCATCCATAAACATGTGATCATATACCTTGAATCCATAATCCAATTCAAGGCGAGTTAGGATCAAAGTCAAGTGAAGTTAGAGAGTCAAGCTTAGAAGTTAAGAAGCAAGTCAAAGAAAGTCTTTAAGGTTTTTCAAGAGTCTTTATTGAACGTTTTAACTTTATTTTTAGGCTCAAGTTTCAAGTTAAGTAAAGAGTATAGAATTTCAAGTTAAGTAAAGAGTATAGAGTTTCAAGTTAAGTAAAAAGTTTAGAGTCAAGTTCATTTCTCAAAAGTTATT
>NW_006239235.1:231176-231267 GCF_000226075.1 Solanum tuberosum
AAACAGTATGGTCTCTAGATATACCATCAATGTTTATGCAGTATGACTTCCCGAGTCATCAATGATCATATTAAAATATGGTTTTGAGCAA
>NW_006239235.1:231445-231615 GCF_000226075.1 Solanum tuberosum
GGCAGCGTGGACAAGACGCTGTATCACCACTTAGGCTTATAGTGGTGGATGTCGGTTAGAGAAACTCCCACAGTAGAAATTACATGGTTCATCGAGGGGTTCTGCTTAGTATATATGGGGGTATGGGACTTCATTCATGCATTGCACAAGTAGACTTTGAGAGGGATCAT
>NW_006239235.1:231912-232307 GCF_000226075.1 Solanum tuberosum
GCACGCTGTTGATCCAGCTGAGCACTCCAGAGTCAGTGGTGAGCCTCCTTGCATTCTGGAGGACTCTGTTATTTCATTTTTTTTCAAGTTTTATTTTATTAGGATGTTGCGGGGTCTATCCCAACATCCATCTCTATATTATAGAGGCTTCATAGACAGTCAGTCAGTTAGTATTGAGTCTCTCATCTATGTATATATGTAAATATTCTATGTTGAGACTCGAGTTGCCTTTTTGGGCCAGAATTTATCAGTTAAGTTGTTTTTATGTCCTTGCATTGCATGGAGTTATTCTGTTGAGTTAGGTTTCCGCTGAGTTAAGAAAGCCAGGACAAGGGTTTGCTTGGGGCCAGCAATGGTCTTCGAGTGCCGGCCACGTCCAGGGTGTAGGCTCGGGG
>NW_006239235.1:232527-236148 GCF_000226075.1 Solanum tuberosum
ACGCCACATCTATAATTAGGAGGCTGCAACATTTAGGAACTATCTCACTTCTTTCACATTCATTTCGTGCGTTAGAGTTTATCTCGAAAAGTTTCTTTCTAATTCGTGCTTGCGCGTGTTTCAGAGGATCATGCCTCCACGAAGAGCAGTCAGAGTTCGTCCAGCTATGAAGAGTGTTATGGAACAAGCATTACCAAATGCCCTGGAAGTGCAAACCCAAGAAGAGATCAATCATGCTGATTTTCTTGAAGCTATCCGGATGCTAAGTCAAGTTGCGACCTTTCATGTTGGGCAGAGAGATAATCGACACGAAGTGGTTGATACTTCAAGGATCCGTGAACTCTTAAGGATGAACCCACCAAGCTTCACATGTTCAAGTATTAGTGAGTATCCGGAGAACTTCATTGAGGAGCTTAAAAGGGTATTTGATGTGATGCATGTTGCTGAGTCAGATAGGGTGGAACTAGCATCATACCAATTGAAGGGTGTTGCTAGAATCTGGTTCGACCAATGGAAAAAGAATAGGGGTGATGATGTGCCAGTAGTGAGTTGGGTTGTGTTTGAGAGTGCTCTCATGGGGCGTTTCTTTCCTCGTGAGTTGCGTGAGGCACAAATAAAAGAGTTTCTCACCCTTAATCCGGAGTCTATGAGTGTTCATGAGTACAGTGTGAAGTTCACGCAACTTTCCCACTATGCTTCGGAGATGGTTGCGGACATGAGGAATAGAATTAGTTTAGATGTTGCTGGGTTATCTCGTCAGTCAAGCAAGGAAGGCAAGGCAGCTATGCTGATAGGGGATATTGACCTGGCATGATTTATGATCCATTTACAACAAGTTGAAGAGGATAAGCTGAAGGATAGAGAAGAGTTTAAGGATAAGAGGTCTATGATAGTAGGGGATGGGTTCAGGCAGCAAACGAATGATGCCAATCAGTCATCTCTCCCACAGAAACAGAAGGGACCTGCTCCACCATCTGCTAGTGCACTTGCACCTAAGAACAAAGATGGGTACAATAGAAATTCCTATAGTTTCAGGGCTAGACTTGCCTATCATCAAGCCAGTATGGTACCAAGGGATAGTAAGGCTCATACATGTGCTAGGTGTGGTAGAACCCACTCGGGTAAATGTCTTGATGGCCAGACAGGTTGTTTTAAGTGTGGACAAGAGGGTCACTTCATGAAGGAGTGCCCTAAGAACAGGCAAATAATGTGGAAATTTGAGCAATAGGGCCCAAGCTTCATCAGTTGCTCCCCAAATAGGATGGTACCTAGAGGAGCTACCTCTAGTACTGGCGGAGGAGCAAACCGCCTCTATGGAATCACCATTCGCCAGGAGCAAGAGGATTCACCAAATGTTGTCAATTGTATGATTCGAGTCTTTGACTTTGCTGTTTATGCTTTGGTAGACCCTAGAGAGAATTTATCTTTAGTAACCCCTTATGTTGCTATGAACTTTGATGTTATTTCTGTGCAACTTAGTGAGCCATTCAGTTGCTCTACGCCTGTTGGTGAGGCTATTCTAGCAGAGAGAGTTTATCGTGATTGTCCCGTTTCTATCAATCACAAAAGTACCATGGATGATTTAGTTGAGTTAGGCATGGTAGAATTGGATGTCATTTTTGGTGTGGACTGGCTTCATGCCTGTTATGCTTTAGTTGATGGTAGAACTCGAGTTGTCAAGTTTCAGTTGCCGAGTGAGCCAGTCATAGAGTGGAGTTGTAGTTCAGCAGTGCCTAAGGGTCGTTTCATTTCGTACCTTAAGGCGAGAAAGTTAGTTTCGAAGGGTTGTATCTATCACTTAGTTCGAGTTAATGACTCTAGTGTTGAGATACCTCATTTTCAATCAATTCCTATAGTAAGAGAGTTTCCAGAAAATTTTCCTGATGACCTACCTGGAGCCCCTCCTGACTGAGAAATTGACTTTGGTAAGACATCATTCTAGATACTCGTCTTATTTCTTTTTCGCCATATTGAATGGCACCAGTAGAGTTGAAAGAGCACTTAAAGAGATCTATTAGATAAGGGTTTTATTTAACCAGGTTGACTCGGAAAACAACGAAGTTTCAACAGTCCGAAGCTTGTGAGGAAAACTTTCAGGAATGGAAAGAAAAGTTGACTACTGCCCAGTTGTGACATTTGATTCTTGAGTACATACTGAGTATTTGAACCTAAAATGGATTTGAGAATAATAGTTGAGTTTAGGTGAATCGGGGGGTAATGTGATGAGCTAGAGTTGGCTGTTGTAGTTTTCGCTTTGAAGATATGGTGTCACTGTTGTATGATGTTCATGGGGTGTGTTGACTTAGAATGAGCTTAATCTCAGACAAAGAGAGAGAGGGTAAAGTACTCAAGGGTTATGACATGAGTTTTCTTTATCACTCTGGTAAGGCAAATGTTGTTGCTGATTCCTTAAGCAGGTTGTCTACGGGTAGCACCTCCCATTTTGAGGAAGAACAAAGAGAATTAGCAAGAGATGTGTACCGACTTGCACGCCTGGGAGTTAGTCTTATGGCTAACACAAGGAAGAATAGTGATGATGAATGGGTCTGACCCATCATTAGTGCCAGAAGTAAAAGGTGAGAAAGACCCAAACCCTATCTTGCTGGAATTTCAGGCAAAATGTTCAGAAGCAGTGATGGCTTTTGAACAAAGGGGAGATGGTGTTTTGAGGTATCAAGGTGTATTGTGGGATTGGTTTCAATGATAATTGAGATGATTACCTATCTTACATGGAGTTGCTTACAACAATAATTACAATTCTAGCATCCAAATGGATCGTTATGAAACTCTTTATGGGAGGAGATGTAGTTCTCTTTTTGGATGGTTTGAAGTTAGTGAAGCAGGGTTGATAGATCCAGAGTTACTTCATCAACCTATGGAGAAGTTGAAAGTGATTTAAGGAAGGTTGAAAACGGCACAGAGTCGTCAAAAAAATCCTACACTGATGTTAGGAGAAGGGCGTTAGAGTTCGAAGTAGATGATTGAGTATATTTGAAAGTTTCACCCGTGAAGGGAGTTATGAGGATTGGGAAAAAGGGGAAACTTAGTCCCCGATATATGGGACCCTAGCGCATAGTAAAGAAGATTGGCAATATAGCTTAGTAAGAGTAATCTCATTCGAGAATGAATGTTCCCAAGAGGGAGATATTATAACATCCGGCAATTTGAAATAGCTATGAAGAAGCTTAGAATTGCAAATAGTCATTTTTGGAAAGAATTAAAAAATCTGGAAAATTTGTTAAATTATGGGAAAAAGTGAGTTTGTGGTCCACTTTGAACAGTCATAACTCCTAGCTCAGGATGAGTTAGGTGTAGTTCCAGTTATGTTTGCGGATTTTGTGGAATGGTCTTTCCAACGCCGTCGAGTTTGCTCGATTCCGAGTTCGTATGAGTGAGTTATGCCCTTCGTAAGTTGGGCTATTGGCATAGAGAAGTCACCCGAATTTGTAAGGGTATTTTGGTCTTTTCCCTAAACATTTCTTTTGGATTTATTAAGGTTTTAGACTGATTTTTAAATCAGTTTTTCCTTTTTAAAGTGATAGTTAGGGTTCTTGGGAGAAGAGGAGAAGAAGAGGAGAAGGAGAAGAAGAAGCAAGGTTCGTAGAGATCGTCGTGGATTTC
>NW_006239235.1:236471-236565 GCF_000226075.1 Solanum tuberosum
AAAATGAAGGAGAAAAGTCGAGTTTTCTGGGGAAAGGAGTGGCACGTCGCGCCTGCCAGCGCCCCCCAAAAGGGACTCTGAAGTCCAGCCCTTG
>NW_006239235.1:236686-312426 GCF_000226075.1 Solanum tuberosum
GAATCCATAATCCAATTCAAGGTGAGTTAGGATCAAAGTCAAGTGAAGTTAGAGAGTCAAGCTTAGAAGTTAAGAAGCAAGTCAAAGAAAGTCTTTAAGGTTTTTCAAGAGTCTTTACTGAACGTTTTAACTTTATTTTTAGGCTTAAGTTTCAAGTTAAGTAAAAAGTTTAGAGTCAAGTTCATTTCTCAAAAGTTATTGGGGAAGTAAGCATTCCCAAAGGAGTTTATAAATGTTTTCACATTTAGGTTGAGAGGAAACTGACATTTCCAAAAGAGTTTTGAGCAGTTGAGTACTATCTCTTTTAAAGAAAAGATGAGTTTACGAAAGAGTTTCTAAAACATGATTAGTATGACAATCGAGTATGTCATCAATGTATATACCATCAATGTTTATGCAGTATGACTTCCCGAGTCATCAATGATCATATTAAAATATGGTTTTGATGTGTTCTTTTTAGAAAGAGTTTTCAAGAGCAATTATTTCAAACCAAAGAAAGATGTGTTTAAAACACTTATGAGCTTAAGTATTTTTTAGGGAGTAGTCTTGAGCACCGAATTGGGGACACGAGTTCATATTAACTCAACTCTCCATAAGAACCATGTAGCCAAACATGGGATTTGACGGGTCATACTTTTTAGATGATCACGTATAGTTAAGCTAGTGGATCCACTAAGTTAAAGCGTTCTATATGACGACAAAGTATTAGAAAGTTCTGGCAGGGTGGAGAAGACGTTGTATCACCACTTAGGCTTATAGTAGTGGCTGTCGGTTAGAGAAACTCCAACAGTAGAAATTGCATGGTTCCTCGAGGGGTTCTGCTCAGTGTGGATGCGGGTATGGGACTTCATTCATCCATTGCACAAGTTGACTTTGAGAGGGATCATGGTATTTTTGTGATATTATAAATATGATTTTTGACGTCATGTTTTAAATAGTTTCACAAGCTTTATATATTGCATGTGTCTTATTGCTTTATATTGAGTTCAGTTAATCATGAGTTGAATAGAGCCAAGGTAAGTTCTCTTTTGTATCCCTTTCAAGCTTAAGTTGTAGTTTAGCTTTCCAGCTCGCATACTCGTACATTCCATGTACTGATGTCAGTTGGCCTGCATCTTATAATGATGCAGACGCAGGTACCCAGGATCATCATCCAGCACGCTGTTAATCCAGTCGAGCACTCTAGAGTCCGTGATGAGCCTCTTTACATTCCAGAGGATTCTGTAATTTCGTTTTTTTTCTTCTAATTTTGTTTTATTAGGATGTTGCGGGGTCTGTCCCAACATCCATCTCAGTATTATAGAGGCTTCATAGACAGTCAGTCAGTTAGAATTGAGTCTCTCATCTATGTATATATGTAAATATTCTATTTTGAGACTTGAGTTGCCGTTTTGGGACAAATTTTATCAGTTAAGTTGTTTTTATGTCCTTGCATTGCATGGAGTTATACTGTTGAGTTAGGTTCCACTGAGTTAAGAAGCCAGGCCAAGGGTTTGCTTGGGGCCAGCAATGGTCTTCGAGTGCCGGCCACATTCAGGGTGTAGGCTCGGGGAGTGACAAACTTGGTATCAGAGTACAGAGTTCCAGAATCTTAGGGAGTCTATAAAGCTGTGTCTGTAGAGTCCTAGTTATCGGTGTGTAGCGCGCCACATCTATAATTAGTAGGCTGCCACATTTAGGAACTATCTCAGTTCTTTCACATTTATTTTGTGCGTTATAGTTTATCTCTAAAAGTTTCTTTCTAATTCGTGCTTGCACATGTTTTCAGAGGATTATGCCTCCACGAAGAGCAGTCCGAGTTCGTCCAGCTATGAAGGGTGTTAAGGAACAAGAGTTACCAAATGCCCTGGAAGTGCAAACCCAAGAAGAGATCAAATATTCTGATTTTCGTGAAGCTATCTGGATGTTAAGTCAAGTTGCGACCTTTCATGTTGGGCAGAGAGATAATCGACACGAAGTGGTTGATACTTCAATGATCCGTGAACTCTTAAGAATGAACCCACCAAGCTTCACATGTTCAAGTATTAGTAAGTATCCAGAGAACTTCATTGAAGAGCTTAAAAAGGTATTTTATTTGATGCATGTTGCTGAGTCGGATAGGGTGGAACTAGTAGCATACCAATTGAAGGGTGTTGCTAGAATCTGGTTCGACCAATGGAAAAAGAATTGGGGTGAGGATGCGCCAGTAGTGAGTTGGGTTGTGTTTGAGAGTGCTCTCGTGGGGCATTTCTTTCTTCGTGAGTTGCGTGAGGAAAAGATAAAAGAGTTTCTCACCCTTAATCCGGAGTCTATGAGTGTTCATGTGTACAGTCTGAAGTTCACGCAACTTTCCCGCTATGCTCTAGAGATGGTTGCGGACATGAGGAGTAGAATGAGTTTAGATGTTGGTGGGTTATCTCGTCAGTCAAGCAAGGAAGGCAAGGCATCTATGCTGATAGGGGATATTGATCTGGCAAGATGTATGATCCATTTACAATAAGTTGAGGAGGATAAGCGGAAGCATAGAGAGAAGTTTAAGGATAAGAGGGCTAAGATAGTAGGGGACGAGTTGAGGCAGCAAAAGAATGATGCCAATCAGTCATCCCTCCCACAGAAATTGAAGGGACCTGCTCCATTATCTGCTAGTGCACCTGCACCTGAGAACAAAGATGGGTACAATAAAAATTCCTATAGTTTTAGGGTTAGACTTGCCTATCCTCAAGGCAGTATGGTACCAAGGGATAGAAAGGCTCATACATGTGCTAGGTGTGGTAGAACCCACCCGGGTAAATGTCGTGATGGCGAGACGGGCTGTTTTAAGTGTGGACAACAGGGTCACTTCATGAAGGAGTGCCCTAGGAACCGGCAAGGTAGTGGAAATCTGAGCAATAGGGCCCAAGATTCATCATTTGCTCACCCAAACATGATGGTACCTAGAGGAGCTACTTCTAGTACTGGCGGAGGAGCAAACCGCCTCTATGCAATCACCAGTTGCCATGAGCAAGAGGATTCACCAGATGTTGTCACTGGCATGATTCGAGTCTTTGGCTTTGCTGTTTATGCTTTGCTAGACCCTAGAGAAAGTTTATCTTTTGTAACTACTTATGTTGCTATGAACTTTTATGTTATTTCTGAGCAACTTAGTGAGCCATTCAGTAGCTCTACGCCTGTTGGTGAGGCTATTCTAGTAGAGAGAGTTTATCGTGATTGTCGCGTTTCTATCAATCACAAGAGTACTATGGCTGATTTAGTTGAGTTAGGCATGGTAGAATTGGATGTAATTCTTGGTGTGGACTGGCTTCATGCCTATTGTGCTTCAGTTGATGGTAGAACTCAAGTGGTCAAGTTTCAGTTGCCGAGTGTGCCAGTCATAGAGTGGAGTTATAGTTCAGCAGTGCCTAAGGGTCGTTTCATTTCGTACCTTAAGGCGAGAAAGTTAGTTTCGAAGGGTTGTATCTATCACTTAGTTCGAGTTAATGACTCTAGTGTTGCGATACATCATTTTTAGTCAGTTCCTATAGTAAGAGAGTTTCCAGATGTTTTTCCTGATGACCTACCTGGAGCCCCTCCTGAGAGAGAAATAGACTTTGGTAAGACATCATTCCAGATACTCTTCGTATTTCTTTTTCTCCATATAGAATGGTACCAGCAGAGTTAAAAGAGCAGTTAATGGGATCTGTTAGATAAGGGTTTTATTTGACCAGGTTGACTCGGAAAACAACAAAGTTTCAACGGTCCGAAGCTTGTGAGGAAGACTTTCAGGAATGGAAAGAGAAGTTGACTACTGCCCAGTTATGAAATTTGATTCTTGAGTACATATTGAGTATCTGAACCTAAAATGGATTTGAGAATAATAGTTGAGTTTAGGCGAATCGGGGTGTAATGTGATGAGCTAGAGTTGGCTGCTGTAGTTTTCACTTTGAAGATATGGCGTCACTATTGTATGATGTTCATGTGGGTGTGTTGACTTAGAATGAGCTTAATCTGAGAGAGAGAGAGAGTGGTTAAAGTACTCAAGGTTTATGACATGAGTTTCTTATCACCCTGGTAAGGCAAATGTTGTTGCTGATTCCTTAAGCAGGTTGTCTATGGGTAGCACCGCCCATGTTGAGGAAGAACAAAGAGAATTAGCAAGAGATGTGCATCAAATTGCACGCCTGGGAGTTAATCTTATGGATTCCACAAGGAGGAATAGTGATGATGAATGGATCTGACCCATCATTAGTGCCAGAAGTAAAAGGTGAGAAAGACCCAGACCCTATCGTGCTGGAATTTTAGGCAAAATTTTCATAAGCAGTGATGGCTTTTGAACAAGGGGGAGATGGGTGTTTTGAGGTATCAAGGTGGATTGTGGGATTTGTTTCAAGGATAATTAAGATGATTACCTATCTTACATGGAGTTGCTTACAACAATAGTTACAATTCTAGCATCCAAATCGACCCTTATGTAAGTCTTTATGAGAGGAGATGTAGATCTCTTTTTGGATGGTTTGAAGTTAGTGAAGCAGGGTTGATAGATCCAGAGTTAGTTCATCAAGCTATGGAGAAGGTGGAAGTGATTTAAGAAAGGTTGAAAACGGCACAGAGTCGTCAAAAAAATCCTACACTGATGTTAGGAGAAGGGCGTTAGATTTCGAAGTAGATGATTGGGTATATTTGAAAGTTTCACCCGTGAAGGGAGTTATGAGGATTGGGAAAAAGTGGAAACTTAGTCCCCGATATATGGGACCCTATCGCATAGTCAAGAGGATTGGCAATATAGCTTAGTAAGAGTAATCTCATTCGAGGAGGAATGATCCCAAGGGGGAGATATTGTAACATCCGGCAATTTGAAATAGCTATGAAGAAGCTTAGAATTGGAAATAGTCATTTTTGGAAAGAATTAAAAAATCTGTAAAATTTGGTTAAGTATAGGAAAAAGTGAGTTTTCGGTCCAGTTTGAACAGTCACAACTCCTATCTCAGTTGCGAAGCTTGTGGAATGGTCTTTCCAACGACGCCGAGTTTGATCGATTCCGAGTTCGTATGAGTGAATTATGCCCTTTCGGAAGTTGGGCTGTTGGCATAAAGAATTCACCCAAATTTGTAAGGGTATTTTGGTCTTTTCCCTAACCATTTCTTTTGGATATATTAAGGTTTTAGACTGATTTTTAAATCAGTTTTGCCTTTATAAAGTGAGAGTTAGGGTTCTTGAGAGAAGAGGAGAAAAAGAGGAGAAGGAGAAGAAGAAGCAAGGTTCGTAGAGATCGTCGTGGATTCTCGTCAGGGGGTGGTCCCTATTAAGGTATGTGAAATCATAGTGTTGGGTTGGTTCATTCCCCCACACGCCAAACTCGTTTTAATTCCGAGAAAAGATTAATTGTGTTGTTGAAGGTTGTGATTGTGGTTGTTGAAGTTGTGGTTTTGTTGTTGAATTTTCTTGTTGATTTGGGACATGTATCCGGTTGTGTTTGTGAGTTGAAATCTATTGTATGTTGAGGGATTTTATGATTCTAAGTGTTTGGGGCTGGAACCGTTGAAGTTAAGGAGGTTTAGAGTTGGAAAAATGAAGGTAAAAAGTTAGGTTTTCTGGGGAAAAGGGTGGCGCGTCGCGCCTGCCATCGCCCCCCAAAAGGGACTCTGAAGTCCAGCCCTTGGGGCGGCGCGCCTAGCAGAGCGGCCACCAGGCCCCTCTGAAACTTGAGGGCTGGCGCTCCGTGCCTCTTAGAATGCCAAGGACGCCAAGTTTTCCCTTTCATTCCCTACTTTTTCATACATGTTCCTTGGTCATGTACCTATGTTTTATAGTTGTTTTCAACACTCCAAGGAACGTCTAAACGTCAAGAACTCATCCATAAACATGTGATCATATACCTTTAATCCATAATCCAATTGAAGGCGAGTTAGGATCAAAGTCAAGTGAAGTTAGAGAGTCAAGCTTAGAAGTTAAGAAGCAAGTCAAAGCAAGTCTTTAAGGTTTTTCAAGAGTCTTTATTGAACGTTTTAAGTTCATTTTTAGGCTCAAGTTTCAAGTTAAGTAAAGAGTTTAGAGTCAACTTCATTTCTCAAAAGTTATTAGGAAACTAAGTATTTCCAAAGGAGTTTATAAATATTTTCACATTTAGGTTGAGAGGAAACTGAAATTTCCAAAAGAGTTTTGAGCAGTTGAGTACTATCTCTTTTAAAGAAAAGATGAGTTTGTGGAAGAGTTTCTCAAACATGATTAGTATGACAATCTATTATGTGATCAATGTTTAAACAGTATGGTCTCTAGATATACAATCAATGTTTATGCAGTATGACTTCCCGAGTCATCAATGATCATATTAAAATATGGTTTTGATGTGTTCTTTTTAGAAAGAGTTTTCAAGAACAATTACCTTTGTTAAGAGGGTAGTTTGAGCAATTAATTCAAACCAAAGAAAGATGTGTTTAAAACACTTATGAGCTAAAGTATTTTTTTGGGAGTAGTCTTGAGCACCGAATTGGGGACACGAGTTCATATTAACTCAACTCTCCATAAGAACCATGTAGCCAAACATGGGATTTGATGGGTCATAATTTTTAGATGATCACATAAAGTTAAGCTAGTGGATCCACTAAGTTAAAACGTTCTATATGACGGCAAAGTATAGGACAGTTCTGGCAGCGTGGACAAGATGCTGTATCACCTCTTAGGCTTATAGTGGTGGCTGTCGGTTAGGGAAAATCCCACAGTAGAAATTGCATGGTTCCTCGAGGGGTTCTGCTTAATATGGATGGGGGTATGAGACTTCATTCGTGCATTGCACAAGTAGACTTTAAGAGAGATCATGGTATTTTTATGATATTATAAATATGATTTTTGACGTAATGTTTTAAATAGTTTCACAAGCTTTATATATTGCATATGTCTTATTGCTTTATATTGAGTTCAATTACTCATTAGTTGAATAGAGCCAAGGTAAGTTCTCTTTTGTAACCTTTTCAAGCTTAAGTTGTAGTTTAGCTGTCCAGCTCGCATACTCGTACATTCCATGTACTGATGCCAGTTGGCCTGCATCTTATAATGATGCAGACGCTTGGCCAAGGTTGGTGTCCTCCTCGGGGTCCCTTTTGGGTGGCCCCGGGGTGTCGTATTCGAACGTTTTGACCCTATAAACATATATTTACCTAATTTAAACTTTTTTACAAGAATATACCATCATATGACAATCCCAAACCTGCCCAAAACCTAATGACACACTAGAACACATTCTTCTTTAGTTTCCGAACCTCGTGGTCGTTTCTTGACGTTTAGACTTTTACTCTTCCAAACCAAGTCAATTGCATTAATTTAGGTTCAGAAATACCATTTTAAATATTTTTAAGTCATTATTCACAAGGTGAGGCTCTAACTTAAGTCATAGAATTTCCGGGGTGTTACATCCCACATGATGGGAATAGGCATTAACCGACATAGACCACCCTAGCTAGGCATGGAATCCAGTGTCATAAGACCCCACACCGTGGAAGGTGTTCTACTTGCCAAGGGTAGAACTAGTAAATAACCCATGTAGGCACATGGTTTAGGGGATATCTAAAGACATTCATTGTACTCTTGCCTCATACTCGGGAAGAGCTACTATCTTAACCATATCCACTCGGTGCTTATCCTTAGTTCCCATAGAGTAATTTCATTCACATATGAGTACCATAGAGGGTGCCATAATTAGGTATACCGACCCATAATACTCTACCAAGAAGGGCACCACAAGGATCTACAAATTAAGGTTCATAAAGGGTAGATCATTGACTTTCTTAGAGAGGGTTTCTACCTTTCCTATCCACAAACTCTAAGTCTATCATTTCACACAAGAAGGAGGTCATCACCCTTAGGTTTTACCCCTTCAAGACTTTACATTCACATAGGGTCCTAGACTCATCATGAAGGGGCACCATGCTTAGGTCTATCGGTTCGAGACATAGCCTAGAATACCTCATTAGTCATTTATAGAAGCTTTCATGTAGCAAGGAGAGACAACTAGGTCTAACACTTAAAGATACGACACCACCATATAGAGACTATTCATAGTCTATCATCATCACATATGAACATTAAGAGAGAACATACTTTCAATCACAATACAACAAAACTTTATACTAGATCACCTTGGGATCACATAAACACCTTCACATTGTACATTCATATATACCATAACATAATAATCCTTCAGTTCCCCATATAATGCCTTCAAGGACATAATCAATACACATTCAACAAGTAAACACCTCCACCGTAAGTGGATCAATCCAAACAAGAACAGTTTCAACATAGCATGAAAGTAGGTCAACTTACCATTCTCCAAAGACATAATCACTATTATCCAATCCCAAACAATTGTAACATCACAAGAGAATTTACCCATGACTTGCCTACAAGGCCATAATTCTCAACTCATCCATACACCAACAATCCATCAACAATAGATATAGATAACAATAGGAATCAATAATTCAATTCAATCTAAGCACAATTCCATCAATATACCATCATAATTATCAAACCAACTTCATAAGCCAAATTTATGAATTTAGAAAGATAATGGGTCCATGGAGTTTTTCACCCTAAAACATCAACAAAACCATAATATAATCATAATAAATCATTTGAAACCATCTAATGCAAGAACCCATGCGTTGAGGAAGAATTGGGGTTTTTCATAACTTTTGAAAACCTTGAAAACCATTTTGAGATTTGGCTCAAGGGATAAAACTAGCCCTTGATAAAAATTCACCATACCTTAGTTGGTGAATTCCCAAAGAGATTTGATGAAGAAAGCTTTAAATCCAAACCCTAGTTCCCAATTCTTCTTCTTCCTTTAGTTGAGAGAGAAATATTGAGAGAGAAGAACTTTGGAGGTTTTGATTTGGGTAATTGAGAATAATGAGTTAAAGGAAGGTTTTAAGACATAAAACTATTTATATTAATGATATAAACCATTTAAAATCAACCCTACATGTTAAAGACTTAAAACGAAATTACCCAAATGCCCCTAAATGAGGCATCCCCGTCAGGGACCATTCCCACTTGGATGGGCCGTGAAGGCACCATGGCTCGTGGTGATGCCCGTGGTCCCTTGACTAGTGAGCCTCTACACCATGTCACGACCTCAAGGTCCCAAGGCATCTTCACAGAGGCTCCCACGATCTGTGGTGCACACCACTAGTCGTGGTGGAACTCGTGAAGATGATGCAGTATATAGGCAAAGTTGCCTTGCCTCCCTTGAGACCAAGTGATCTTCACGCCCAAGTATACGGACCGTCTAGGGCACCACTGGTCGTGGTGGTGCCCATAGTCTTTGGGGTAGTGAGCAACCAACTTGGGACAACCTTGGCTTTTTGGCTAAGGCTTGCCCCTTTTGGCTTGGCTCCTTGTCTAGCACCCTCAACCAACCTAGACTAGGTCTCATAGCATGGAGTCTAACACGTGACTTTATGTTGACTCCTTAAACCCCTTCAAACAAGGTTAGGAACTACCATAAACCACTTAGAACACATAAACTCACAAGACTAGTTCCCGAATGTCATGGTCGTCCATTGACGTTTAACCTCAAAACTCTTCCAACTAGACTTTAAAGGTCAAAACTCAACATTTAAACAAGTCACTAACTTCCAAAACACATGAGAAGCTCTAGTTCATCCTATTTCATTTTTAGGGTTGTTACATCATGCTTATATTAATAATAGTAATCGAATCATGCTAGCATTCATGTATAATGTAGTAATCCTATATATGTTCATTGAATGTGATTATGGTCTTTGAATGGAAAAACATGAGAGGTATGTATGTTTATGAGGTTTATGCTAATGCATTTAGATCACTTTGAGAGTAAAGTGAATATGGTTATGACCTAATTGTTGTGTTGATTTAATGATTATTCTCATGTATACACTTTGGGTTAATTATGATATTTTGTGAAAGTTTGGTCACATGTAGTGATTCTAAGGTTGGAAGACTAGTCTCACCTTTCGAATCTAGGAGTTATAGTATGATGTATGAGGATTGAGTGTCAAGACACCCTTCCAACAATATGCACTTAAGTCAAGACTTAATATGTAATCTATGGGAATCAATGCTTAGCACCGAGTGGATATGAATATGAGATGGAAGCTTTTACGATAGTTGAGTCCGACTTTCCCTTGAAAGCTTCTACACTAGTTGAGTCCGGGTTCCCAAAGTCGTTATCTCATGAGATGGAAACCTTATACCTTCGTAGAGTCCAGATTTCTAGAATCAATCTCCTTATCCCATAAACTATGTGCCCTCATAGGTCCTTAGCTAGTGGATCCACCTAAGCTAAGAGTATAGTTCTACCTTAGGCAAGTAGGACAACCCCTTTTCGGTGTGGGGTACACACCAAATTCCATGTTTAGCTCACATGGTCTATGCCGGTTAAGATTTATTCCCTAATATGTTAATATAGACAAGGATATGATTTATAGACCATAGTTACTCAAGAAGCTTTGCTTAGTATAGGTAGGATTATGGGATCTTACTTATGCATTGCACAAGTGGACTTTGAGGGTATTTGTGATATGTTTCCATTATGGTATGATGATCTATGTATGACAATATGGCTTATGACTTATGATTTTCCAATGTATTCATGATGAGTTCAAACTTGATATAGTCCAAGGTTTTCAACTAAAATATTCTTTTTAGCATGCTTTAATGATTTCTTGCATGGCTATCATACTTAGTACATTTTTGTACTAGCCCATATTTCTTCTACATTTTATATAAGTGTAGGTCCCGTTTCTTGAGGTGATATCCTTCTTGGTCTAAGCTTGGATTGACTATTCTCCTTGCTTATTGGTGAGTCCTTATGGTTCGAGGACGGATGATGATTTCCTAGTTTCTTTTATTGTACTTTCATTTGAGAACTATGTTGTAAGGTTTGTGACCCTATTTTGATACTCGATTTTAGTAGATGGCTAATTGAGACAAATCTAGACTTCCACTTGCTTTTATGAAAATTTTTAAGACTCGTATTGTGTTTTTACTCTCTATTGTTCTTTGCTTATGTTATGTTATGCTAAGTAGGTTACATGGTGCCTTTCGGGGTCCTATGTGCCATGTTACGTCTAGAGGGTACCCTTGGGTCGTGACATGATGTATGGGCTAGACCCAATTTCATTATATTGTATTAGATGGCTATGTTGAGACATGAGTTTAGATTTCTGCTTTTCATTTTATAAAATGTTTTGGACTTTAAACTGTTTTTACTCATATTGTTCTATTTCTTATGTTATGAGAGCTAAGTGGCTTGTATACAGTCTTTCGGGGTTCTATACGTCATGTTACATCTAGGGGGTACCCCTGGGTCGTGACAAACTTGGTATCAGAGCCATGTTTAGAATGGTCGTAAGATGTCTCATAAGCGATATCTAGTAGAGTCTTGTTCATGAGTATGAAGCATGCCACATTTATGAATGAGAGGCTACAAGATGATTAGGAAACTCCACTTCCTTCATTACTCTTAAGTCGTGCGATAGAGTTTAACTCTATAAGGTCTCTCTCCTAATCCTTATCATATGTTCTTCAAGATATGGCTACCTGAAGACCTTATGCTAGAAGGAATGCGAAGGAGAATGCGGAACAAGAAGATCCTCCCCAAGCTCCTTAAGTTCCGATAGATCCTTTGGCCGAGCATGTTTCTAATGCGGAATTTAGGGCTGCATTTCAAGTGTTGGCTCAAGCGGTTACGGCCCAAGCCAATAGGGAGGTTGTGGTTCCTGCAAGCTCAAATGTGAAGTCGGCGGCTTCAAGAGTGAGGGACTTCTCAAGGAAGATCCTCAAGATTTTATCGATGAGGTCTATAAGATTTTGATGATCATGGGCCGCTTACCAATTGAAAGGTGTGGCTCAAGTGTGTGGTATAACCAATGGAAAGAAATGAGGCCGAAATATGCAGGTCTTTTTGATTGGGAGAAGTTTAAGGCCGCGTTTCTTGATAGATTCTTTCCCCTTGAGATGAGAGAATATACGGTGCTAGAGTTCATTAACCTACAACAAGGGGGTATGAGTGTTAGGGAATATGATATAAAGTTCACTCAATTTTCTATGTATGCTCCATCAATGGTTGTGTATTCAAGGGTTAAGATGAGTAAGTTTGTATTGGAGGTGTTCGAAATAGTAGTTAAAGAGTGTCGAACCGCAATGTTCATTCATGATATGGACATCTCACGTCTCATGGTACATGTACAAAAAATTGAGGAGGAGAAACTCAAGGAAAGTCTAGAAAAGCTAAAAGGGCTAAGACTGGTGATGGTAATATCTCTAACACAAGGTCCGATGGACAAGGTCGTCCAAGATTCCGACAAAGGTTTTCCAGTCAAGGTTCCTCCAATGCTCCTCCAAAGTTCAACCAAGATAGGGTGTCTAACCCTAAGCGTCAAGGATGTAATGGTAGTGGATCTTCATTTCCTAGGTCTAATTGCACTAAGTGTGAAAGGAAGCATGATGGTAAGTGCCTAGCCGTCTCAAATGGCTGTTATGGTTGATGTAAAAGTGGTCATAAAATGAGGGATTGTCCAATGCTTACGACAGAGGGGATAGAGGCCAAGCAAGATCCTACTAGTGGTGCAGGTTCCAATGCTTCTAAGCAAAACTGCTTCTATGCTCTTCAGACTAGAGGTGAATAAGAGAGTTCTCCCGATGTGGTTACCGGTATGTTGAAAGGTTTTCAAATTGATGTATGCTTTCCTTGATCCCGGTGCTACTTTGTCTTTTCTGACACCATATGTGGCTATGAGGTTTGATGTGCTCCCCGATGTGTTGTTAAAACCTTTTTTTTGTCTCTACTCCTGTTAGTGATTCTGTGGTGGCTAAGAGGGTCTATAAAAAGTGTCCCGTTTCCATGTCCCATAGAGTTTCTCTTATTGACTTGGTAGAGCTTGACATGTTAGATTTCGATGTTATCTTGGGTATGGATTGGATGCACTCATGCTATGCTTCTATCGATTGTAGAACTCGTGTAGTCAAGTTTCAGTTCTTAAATGAGCCTATCCTAGAGTAGAAGGGAAGAAATTCTATGCCTAAGGGTCAGTTTGTCACTTATCTTAAAGCTAGAAAGATGATTTCTAAGGGTTGCTTTTACCATCTAGTAAGGGTGAGGGATGTAGATTCTGAAACCCCTTCTCTTGAGTCGGTCCCCGTTGTCAATGAGTTTCCGAAAGGTTTCCCAGATGACTTACCCGATATACCTCTCAAGCGGGAAATAGACTTCAGGATTGACCTCCTCCCAGATACATAACCTGTCTCTATTCCTTCTTACCATATGACTCTGACAGAGCTTAAAGAGTTGAAAGAACAGTTAAAGGACTTGTTGGATAAGGGTTTCATCCGACTGAGTATCTCTCCATGTGGTGCTCTAGTTTTGTTCGTTAGAAAGAATGATGGCTCTATTCGTATGTACTTTGACTATCATCAGTTGAACAAGGTGACTATGAAGAACAAGTATCCTCTCCCAAGAATTTATGATTTGTTTGACCAACTTCAAGGGGCAAGTTATTTCTCTAAGATTGATCTACGATCAAGTTATCAACAACTAAGGGTGAAATATAATGACATTCTGAAGATGTATTTTTGAACTCGGTATGGTCATTATGAGTTTTTGGTAATGTCGTTTGGGTTGAGTAATGCTCCGGTGGCGTTTATGGTTTTGATGAATAGAGTGTTTAGACAATACCTTGACATGTTTGTAATTGTGTTCATTGATGATATTTTGATCTACTCACGGAGTGAGGATGAGCATATTGATCATTTGAGGACTGTGTTGCAAATTCTTAAGGACCAACATCTCTTTGCAAAGTTTAGCAAATGTGAATTTTTGTTAAGGTGCGTAGCTTTCCTTAGTCATATTATTTTGAGTAAGGGTATTAAGGTAGATCCTAGGAAGACAGACATGGTCAGGAGTTGGCCTAGACCTCTAACTCTCTCAGATATTAGAAGTTTCTTGGGTTTGGCCGGTTACTATAGAAGGTTTGTTGTGGTTTTTTCTTCTAGTACCTCTCCTTTGTCAACTTTGACTCAAAAGAAGGCTAAGTTCATATGGTCCGAAGCATGTGAAAATATTTTTCAAGAGTTGCAAGGTAGACTTACTTCCACTCCGGTGTTGACCCTACCAGAAGGGGCGAATGGTTTTGTGGTTTATTGTGATGCCTCAAGAATTGGGCTAGGGTGTGTGCTAATGCAAAATGGGAAATTTATTGCCTGTGCCTCAAGGAAACTTAAAGTGCATGAGAAGAATTATCCTACTCACGACCTTGAGTTAGCGGCGGTCATTTTTGCTCTAAAGAGTTGGAGACATTATTTGTATGGAGTTCATGTAGATGTATTTATCGATCACAAGAGTTTGCAATACCTATTTAATCAAAAGAGATTTGAATCTTCACCAAAGATGGTGGCTTGAGTTATTGAAGGATTACGACATGAGTGTCCTTTATCACCTCGGTAAAGCTAATGTGGTAGTAGATGCTCTTTGTCAGTTGTCTATGGAAAGTGTTGCTAATATTGAAGAAGAACATAAAAAGTTTGTTCGAGATGTGCATAGATTGGATCGATTAGGTGTTCAACTAGTGGACTCTACCAAAAGTGGTGTTATGGTTTACAATTGTTACAAATCGTCTTTTGTGGTGGATGTGAAAGCCAAGCAAGATCATTTTCCAATTTTGGTAGAATTGAAAGAAGCGGAGCTTAAGAAATCTGTTGAGGCTTTCTCCCAAGGGGGAGATGGGGTACTTCGATACCAAGGTCGTTTATGTGTTCCAAATATTGATGACTTGAGGGAACATATTTTAGTAGAAGCCCATAGTTCGCGATATTCTATTCACTCGGGAGCCACCAAGATGTATCGTGATTTACGGGAAATCTATTGGTAGAATGGGATGAAGAAGGATATTGCGGGATTTGTGGCTAAGTTTCCAAATTCCCAACAAGTGAAGGTTGAGGATCAGAGACCGGGAGGTCTATCCTAAGATATTAGCATTCCTACTTGGAAGTGGGAAGACTTGAATATGGACTTTATTGTTGGTTTGCCTCGCACCCATCGACAACATGACTCTATTTGGCTGATAGTAGATTGGATGATGAAATCGGCTCATTTCCTTCCCGTCAAGGTGTGCTATTCGGCGGAGGACTATGCCAAGTTGTACTTGAGAGAAATGGTAAGGTTGCATGGAGTGCCCTTGTCCATTATTTACGATCATGGTACCCAATTCACTTTTGGAAAGCATTCCAAAGGGGGCTTGGCACTAAGGTTAAGCTTAGCATGATTTTTCATCCCCAAACCAATGGGCAAGTGGAGCGTACGATCTAAACTTTAGAAGACATGTTAAGGACTTGTGTGATCGATTTTAATGGCAATTGGGATGACCATTTTCCATTAATTGAGTTTGCTTAAAATAATAGTTATCACTCAAGTATCAGTATGACTACATTTGAGGCCTTATATGGTAGGAAGTGTAGATCTCCTATAGGTTGGTTTGAGGCAGATGAAGTTTCCCTAATAGGTCCCGAGCTAGTTCATGAGGCTATTGAGAAAGTTTGACTCATTAGAGAGAGGTTGAGAATGGCTCAAAGTCAGAAAAAGTCTTGTGCCGATGTGAGAAGTAGGGATCTAGAGTTTGAGGTCAACGATTGGGTTTACTTGAAAATCTCACCCATGAAGGGTGTGATGAGGTTTGGCAAGAAGGGGAAGCTTAGTCCCCGGTATGTAGGCCCATATCAGGTTTTGAGGCATGTTGGTAAGGTTGTCTATGATTTAGCTTGCCAAATGAATTGGCAACTGTGTATCTCGTTTTCCATGTTTCTATGCTTAAGAAGTGTGTTGGAGATCCGACATCTATAGTTTCCCTAGAAGGGTTGGGAGTTGATAAGAGCCTCTCATATGGGAAGTTTCGATTGAGATTCTAGACCGGCAAGTTAAGAGATTGAGAAATAAGGAAATAGCTTCTGTGATGGTTTTGTAGAGGAATCAATTAGTTGAGGGTGCTACTTGGGAGGCCAAGGTCGATATGATGTCCAGATATCCTCATCTCTTTCCTTCTACTCCTATTCTAGCCTAAGGTAATGAGT
Organism: Solanum tuberosum; assembly: GCF_000226075.1. Taxonomy (NCBI): domain Eukaryota; kingdom Viridiplantae; phylum Streptophyta; class Magnoliopsida; order Solanales; family Solanaceae; genus Solanum; species Solanum tuberosum. Next base: position 252,743 of record NW_006239235.1, read on the forward strand.
TCCTCTTGAGTTGTACTTATTTTGGGAGTCCATTTTTTTATATGTTTCCCTGATTCCTTATGATTATGCAAGTTCATGAAAACTTGTGTTTTGAAAGAAAATGAGTTTATATGATTGATTTTCCTCATGTTGTTGTGCATTGAGTATGAGTTGCCTATAGACTTCATGAGATGAATTGATGAACAAGCATTAGCTATGCATTTGAGAGTAAATTGCATAAAGGCTCCTTGAGATTGTGTTGAGCATGCTTTTATCTTGGACAAGGTAGTTTCTCCTTGAACATGAGAATTTTTGAGAATTCATGCATATTGGGTTGCTAGATGTAGCTCCTACTTCCTTATGTTGCATTTGAGTATGTTGAGTTTGGAGTTGATGTTTCCTCCATATTTATGTGCATTGCATGCATAATGGGCATATAGAGTTAGTTCACCCCTTTTATGATGTTTTGAGAATGTCCTAGCTTGGAGTTGATAGTCCCTCAGTGGTTGTATTCATTGCATTATTAGGTTGGGTTGTTAGTTCCTATCCTACACTTTTAGAACCAGTTTAAATCTCATTCGATGACGAATGGTCCTAAGGGGAGATATTGTTACACCCCGTATCCAAAAGAGGGCAGATTGCAGCTTTCCAGGTGCTGCAGAAGCCAAACCACGCCGGCCACCCACGGCCCGTGGAAGGGATCATGGACCGTAGGTGTGGTCCATGGTTGTCCTGCCAAAGCACTAGTCATTGGTTAGACCACGGTCTGTGGAAGGGGTTCGTGGTTTGAAGCGCCAAGAACATAGTTGCAGACCCACAAGTGTGTAGGACGGACCGTACGTCTACCCACAGTCTGTCAGTGGGGGTCTCGTGGTTCATTTACTGACAGTTATTTTTAGGGTTAATTGGGTCTTTTACTAATTAATTAATTCATATACTATGTCGTTTCCCTATGTCTAGGACCCTATATAAACCTTTTAACCCCCAAACTTACCCCATTTATTTTATTCTTCAAAATTCCCAAAAGAAAACCAATTCCTCTCAAATATTCTCTCTCTAGAAGTTTGAAGAAGAAGGATTCACCTAGGGCTTCAAGCTAAGGTTCCAATTCGTTCATTAAAGGCTAGCTTTTGGACTCACGGTATGTTAGACTTCATCGACAGAGTTCCTAAATTTCTCTATTTCAAAACGTAGAATTCCCTAATTGAGTTATGGTTTTCATCTATTATCATGAGTTCTCTTTATTATTGATTTAAATGAGTTAATTATGATCTTCTATGCATAAATTGTTGAATTGCAATGCTTTTATGATGAATTCCCCTATGAACCCATGGGATCCCTATGTTTTCAAGTTATGAACTTGAGGGATTTTGATCTTCAAGGAAGAGTTTCATGAAATTGAGCATGCATTACTAGTTTTAAAAGAATTTATGGTGAAATCCATATCTAGCCCATGCTTTCTAGGAGTTGATGATTGAAATTGGGTTTTGACCTCAAGGAGGTGAATTATGGACTTATGCATTGTTTTATGAAATCTATGCAAATGTTTTAATGGTGCTTTGAGAGTAAGTACCAATGATGATGCTGTGTTGTGAAATGATATTCTCACTAAAACACATACTAGCATGATATGAAAGGTTTTCTCACATAGAAATGATTCTTAGGTTGAAAGACTTTCTCACCTAATTGAATAAAAGAGTATGAGCTATCATAATGAAACTAGCTTGAATCAGTAGGCCAAGGGTACCCTTTCATGAGTAATGAAGTCGAGTAAGAAATGACTATTCCGTGGAGATTTATGCCTAGCATCGAGTGTGTATTGATAGTGAGATGGAAGCTCTCTCGCAATAGAAGTCGGGTTTCCAAAGTAATCTCATGAGATGGAAGCTCTCCCGTAGAAGAGACTGAGTTTCTAGTAGTAATCTCCTTATCCCATAACTATGTGTCTACATAGGTTAATTAGCTAGTGGATCCACTTAAGCTAGAAGTTCAAGGTTCTACCTTCGGCAAGTAGAACAACCTCTTTTCGGTGTGGGGTAGACACCAGATTCCATGTTATAGGTCACATGGTCTCATGTCTCTTAAGGCTAATTCCCTAGAAGTAATAATGAACTAAGGTTACTCAAGGAGTATCAAGTATGGTTCAAAGATGTTAAAGAAGAAGTTAGCTTGCATTGACCATGATTTATGACTTATGCTTTATAACTCTTTCATATGATGTTTAACTTGGTCAATTGCATGTGATGAAATGAAATGCCCTTTTTAGCATGTTTTAAATATTTTTATGCATGGCTATCATACTTGTTATATTTTTTTGTACTAACGTATACACTTGCCTACATTTTTCCCAAATGTAGGGTCTGATATCCATGGTGCTCAATTTCGTGGCTAGTTGGTGATTTCATTGATTCCCGAGATTTGATGAGTCCTCATGCTTCGAGGACGGAGTTTCAATGTTTATTTTATTTCATGTATTTCCCTTTTGCACATGATGTATGGGCTAGGCCCAATTTCATTCTTTTGTGTTAGATGGCTATGTTGAGACAAGAGTTTAGATTTTCCCTTTTCATTTTGTAAATTGTTTTGGACTTTGAACTATTTTTACTCCTATTGTTCTATTTCTAATGTTATGAGAGCTAAGTGGCTTGTATGGAGTCCTTCGGGGTTCTCTACACCATGTTACATCTAGGGGGACCCCTGGGTCGTGATAGTTAATGGTGCACTATAAACCAAATTAATGATTTTTGAGTTTATATTTTTAGTTCAGTAACAATTTGATATTTAAAAATTTTCTTGGATGAGTTAGGAATAATGTTTGATTAAGAACATCGATGCTCTATTCTCTATCAAGTTAAATGAAACATTTGTCGTAGCTGCATAACTATTATGCCTTAATAGAATGCACATATTTAAGAATTGTAAGGATATATATATATATATAATAATTATTATTTTTAGAAATGAGAGTTGAAAGAACGAACATTGCAAACATTGCAATTAATATATTATTATATTATATTATATATTATTATATTATATTATATTATATTATATTATATTATATTATATATATTAGAAGTGAGAGTTGTAAGGATGAACAATGCAATTAATACTTGTAGAAAGAATAGTTTGTGTTGTACTATAAATTTGATCTCGTGAGTAATAAAAGTAAGAATTAAAAGGACGGATATTGCAATTAATACTTCTACAAAGAATAGTTTGTGTTGTAGGGTGAAATTTGATCTCATGAATAATTTATTTTCTGCTTTTTTTGACACGTGTATGCAACTTTTTGCTTTTTCTTTTTTTGGGCTACATATGTTTATTCCTTTTGGCATTCTACTTCAACTTTGCTTTTTTTTTCCGATCAAAAGGTTACTTATATTATAATATTAAGGCATAGTATCATTTTATTCGATCATTACTTGGGAAAGATCATTGATAATAGTTTGGGTCACATCCCCACCCTGGAAAATACTAATTGGGTCAATCCTAACATAAATAGTTCCTAATACATCTACATCAACTTCATTATGCACCCATGTGGGAGAAGTTTTCAGAACGATGGATTGGTCAAAAACATTATTCTTCACCCCTTCCTACGATATCTTATCCGCCACTCAATTTTGTTCGCAGAACATATTCTTCATCCTTGTTATTTCCTGCTTTCTCATCAAAAACCTACATTGAACAATTAGATCATCATTAAGAACATTATTAAGCATATTGATAACATCGGAAGAGTCAGTATTGATTACAATTGGGCTCAGGTTATGCTCTACGACTAATGTTAGGCCTCTCTGCATGGCTTGGATTTCATCTCTTATTGGGCTTGTTAGGGGAATGTGTTCAGTGAAGCCCACCACCCAACTTCCTAGATCGTTTCTAATCACCCCCACCCCTTGGCCCAGACATGGTTTTTACTGAGCCATCAACATTGAGCTTAAAGGTGTTATGGTCAGGGGGTTCCCATTTGACATGGATTGTGGTTTTACTAACCTTGCTTCTTTCTTCTTTAGCGATCATCAGCTGGTATTCAGTAGCTTGAGAGTTAGTGAGGCTAATGCTGGTGGCCTCTCTTTTGTTGTTTAAGGTGTTATTGTTCCTTGTGAGCTAGATGCTCTAGAGGCAAAATGGGAGTAGAATTCCCCAGTTTACCCATCTATTGCACTATCTCCTTCCACTTTTAATTGTCATAGTTTCCTTTTGACTAACATTTTACGATGTATTTTTTCATCATATGGATATGTAAAAACTTGCAATTTATAGTATTTTTCGTATAGTTTTTGAATATCTAAATGTTTTGTTTAAAATATCGAATTAATGTAATCTAATTTAATTTTGAATATTAGTCCAATCGACTCTTGAAAAGCTCAACATGATAAATAAAAGTGGGCGGAAGGAGTAGCATTTATCCTTCATGTTGTCCCATTGCTCGATCCCATCAATTTCATTGGTGGATATAGTATTGGTGATGCCAGGTGTGTGACTTGTGGAAAGAATGTAACTCCAGAAGAATAGGGAGTTTGGGCACTGGAAAAAGATTTGAGTGGTATCCTCCTTGGAGTTGTCACTATACTGGCATTTGGGGTTAAAATTGAGGCCCGTATGGTGTAAAGCATGATTTGTTGGGAGCCTCCAGTGGTAGAGGAGCCATAAGAAGGTTTTGATCTTATTTGGTGCCTTAGTAGACTAGATCCACTTGAACCTCTTATTAGGTTCAAGTCTTCTCTTATCATTGGTCTCTTTTATGCGCATGTAGGCAGTGCTCGTCAAGAAGAGCCCATCTTGAGTGAGCCCCCAGATCAGGGTGTCCGGTTTTATTTCATCACTTGTGAGCCTGTAGCTCTTGATGATGGCATTAATCTCCTCCGGTAGTGTGAATGGGAGGTTTATCAAAGTTCCATTCTCCATTTTGGTAAACTTCTTTTACTTTGAGGTGTTCTTCTCCTTCAAGGAAGGGTCCATGGATGCTTTGGCTAATTGCATTGTAGTGTCGTATCCATTTATCAGTAATGAAGTTTACTTTCTTCCCTTTATGAACTCTTCATTCAGTTGCCTTGATAGAATCTAGCCAACAATTTTAGATGTTTTTCCAAGTTCTGAATATTATCCTCTTGGGAGCATGATCTTTGTTTGGCTTTTGCTACTTGTCGGTAAAGATCTTGCTCCAGAGTTTGTTAGGGTTCGTCAAGGCTCTCCAGGAAAGGCCGAAGAGAGTAGCCCTATTCTTGAGTTCGTTTTTCTGTAATCCTAGTCCCCTCGTGGACCTTGCACTAGTGATGTTATCCCAATGGAGAAGGTGTATTTTCCTTTTTTCTATAGTAGTTCCCCACACAAAGTCCCTCTACACCTTGTTGATTGTGTCACTTGTTTTTGTGGGTAGCTTTATGTATTGTATCACATGGGAAGGGATGGAGCTTTTGCAAAAATAATCCTCCCAGTAAGGTTCAAGAACATAGTTATCCAACCTGTTAGCCTTTTCCTCATATTGTCAATGATGTACTGGAAGTCCACATTGACGGGTGTCTTATGGAAAATGGGGGAAACATAGATATTTCCAAAGGACTCAGAAGCGCAAATACCTAGCATGTTCGAACAACTTTCTCGATCCTGGTTTGTGTAGTTTCTTGACAAAAATGTTTTGGATTTATGTTGTTTAACTCGCTGAACCATTCAATTGCAGAAGCTATGAAGGATGTTTTTATGGTGTTTTAATTCCTTTGGTTAGCTTTGGCAAAGAGGTAGAGATCGTCTATTAAAGAAAAAATGAGAGATTTTAGTACCCCTAGCTGAAATTTGAATGGGGTTCAATGCTTGTCTCTAAAAACTTTTTTGATATCTCTAGAAAGTCTTTTTATGCAAATGATAAAAATGTAAGGGGACATGGGGTCTCCCTGCATGATTCCCCTCGAAGGGTGGAAATAGTCAGTTTTCCTTCCATTGACTAGTATGGCTATGAAGGAAGTGGTGATGCATGACATGATGAGTTTGGCCAGGTTGGGGGGAATGTTGAAATGATGTAGAGTGTCCATAATGTAAGACCATTCCGGTCTATCGAAAGCCTTTTCAAGGTCAATCTTTAGAATCATATTAGGGATTTTTCCTTTCATCTTTCCATACTGAGTAATGTATTCCTAGAAAATAATGTCAGTGTCAGAGGCCCTTCTGTTGGAAAGGAAGTTGTCCTGGCTAGGGCCAATGATGGAGGGGAGAATGGGCTTGATGTGATTGACAACAATTTTTTCAAGAGATTGTAGCTATTATTGCAAAGGCCACTGGGGAATTTAGGGATGAGGCACATGAGGGTGGAGTTGAACCCTTGTGGCTTGAAACAATCTTCAAAAACACTTTTGCATAAGGCAATGTTTTTTTCCTTGACAATGTTCCAATATTTTTGGTAAAACATGTGGTGAATTCTGTCGGGACCAGGATCTTTAGTGGCTTAAAAGAGTGAAGGCATGTGAGGATTTTACTCTCCCACATGGGGTGTCCAGCAAATGTGCGAGTTCAGGGGTTAGTGAGTGGATAGGGTCATTGTTGGTCGAGAAGTTCTTGGCAAAACTAGAATGATAATTGTTTTACAGCTCTTGGAAGGAGTTGGTGATGTGGTTTCTAATGTGGTCTTGGTCCTCTATTGGATTTCAAGTTTTATTTTTGATTGAGACTATGTGGTTCTTTCTCCTTCTCTGAATGGTGGTTATGTGGAAGAAACATGTGTTAGCATCACCATTGCTTAGACAACTAATTCTTGATTTAGTCTTCCAGAATTCCTTTTCAGCAATAAGGAGGTTATCATAGTCCTTAAGCAGGGTGGACTCAAGATCCTAAAGAAAGGGGCTAAGGTTGTAGTTGAGGGATTTCTGAATTCAATCTAGCCTTGCAAGAAGTCTTCTCATCTTGGAGAAGATTTTGTGAGAGGTATTGATGTTCCAGTTGGTAGCTTTCTTTTGAAAGCAGTCAATAGCATCACTAAGGCTGTGTTGTCTATTGAAGCATTGTTGGGCAAGACTTTGGAAAGAGGGTGTCCACACCACATGGGCTCTATTAGGAAAGGTTTATTGCCTTTATTGGTATGGGTGTTGTCCAGCTCAAGAAGCATGGAGCAGTGATCAAACTTAGTCCTAGGAAGACGAGTGACTAGGGAGTTTTGGAAGAGTTTTACCCAGAGGTAATTATTTACACACCTGTCAAGTCTTTCTAGAATAAAGCTATTTCTATTTCTGTATCTTTTATTGGTCCAAGTATATTTGCATCTTTGAATCCTAGATATACCATTTTACACTTTTTAAGGCATTCCCAGAAGAGATTGGTTCTAGTGTTATTAATACTATTACCTCCCAGCTTCTAACTATTTTTCAAGACTTCACTGAAGTCTCTAGTGATGAGCCATTTCCTATCTATACTTCCGGAGAGGTTACACAGCTTTTCCCAGAGAAGTGTTTTAGTATTAAAAATCTGGGTTAACATAGATAGTAGAAAAATTCCAAGAGTGGGTGTTAGGGATTACCTTAACTGTGACGTGGATTCCTTGTGTCGTCACTGTCAAATTCTAAAACTTTAGAGCGTTCTCCTTCCACATGACTACTATTCCTCATGCTAGACAATTAGTAGGTGTTTGGATTTGAGCATCGAACTTCATCTCATCAGTGATATTTTTATGCTCTATCATTTTTGTTTCCAAAAGCATGAGCATGACTGATTTGTGAGCTTTGACCATTGTATCACATTGGCACCCAAAGTTTGCACTATTGGGCCCCCTCGTGTTCCATATGTGAAGTTCATCATTCACGATAGTTGTGATTCCTGCTCCTATAGGCCCTTTCATTTCCTCTGTTGGTTCAAGTGAGTTTGTACCCCCGTGGGATTCAAATCCACAACTAGTGGGGCTGACATAATCTTTTTCCTCATGCTTAGAGTACACTTCTTCAGTGTCTGCGGAAAGAGTGTTATTACTGTATTGTTGATAGGCTCCTTGAATTCCTTGAAGAAGGGTTTCTCCAGTATGCAAGTTTTGATATTTTGCTCTTTAAGCCTTATCAACATATCTTCCGGTTCCTAAGTATTTCTTTTGAGAAGCTCTAGGATTGAGGGTTCCTCACCATTTTTGTTTTGAGTCACTCCTTGAGGAGGTTGAGAATATATTGCATCAAATATGTCCTATTTTATCATGAGGATGAAGGTTGGACTTTGAGAGCTCATTAGTTATGGATGGGAAGGAAAGAAGGGCAATGTCTGGAGAGTGTGCTCATTATGGTGTTGAGTTCCTCCATGGACATCGTCTTGAATATTCCCCCATTTTTCTACCTCTCCCTTAGAGCTTTCATCCAAATTTGGTTCTCTAATCCCGCTATTGCTTGGTCCACTCTTTTCTTGATAATTTGGGATAAGTATGTCAGATTCTAGAGGATTCGGGTCACCGGCTATCCTGCTATGATAACCTTGAAGGTTAGTTGTTTGTCCTATAATTCTAATTCAAGCTACGATGAGGGGGTGTGGTTTGGGGCCATTGGCGTTGTGATGAAGATTAGAGGTTGGGGAGTTGACAAGTCGGAGTCCATTGTTGTGAGGTTCTTGGATTACTCTCTGAGTGGCATTGGCCTTTAAATTGGTTTCTTTTTCCATGGTAGGGAGAGCAGGGGATGAGTTCTTTGATGTGAACTTCCTTGTAAAATATTGCATAGCATAGTGATGATTACTTTCCTCAGTAAGAAGGTCTTCCTAGGCAGGTGGAAGGGTGCCTCTTGCATTCTCCGGAGAGGCTGAGAGAGCGTTATAACTTCGGGTCCCATCCGTGTTTAATTTACTTTGGCTGCTGGCAACATGATAAGCTTTTTGATTAATGGGATTCTCTTTGCTAGCAATTCTTGAGGAAGTGGGATTAGGAGCATTTAAGTTAGAGCTAGGTAGGGATTCAACATTAGGAGTAAATGTGTTGGTCCCTTATTACCATTATTAATATTTGCACAGTTATTTTTTATTTTTTTGCCATCTTCGTGTGCTTGGAGGGTGATGGAAATGTCAAGGAACTTTCTTGGATGGGGATTGTAAGTTTTTACCAGGTGCGGATTTAGTTTCATTTACACTTTGTGATCCACTGCCTTTGTTGAATTTTTTGCTCCTGACTTTTTCATTTTTGCAATGGAGATAATTTTCCAATTGTCTGCCTGCTTTATTTCGCTTGTTGAAGGGATGTTCTGACTATTTTGGTGGTTTGGGTGGTTCTGTATATTTAGTGTGCAACTCCTAAGGGTATGTCTTATCCTTCCGCAACCCACACACATAATTCTATAACCCTCATATACTATCTTTTGTGTATGACTGTCGATGGTCACTTTTGTTTTAATTAGTACTTCTAGGGAACTTTGTAAGCATATTCTTGCACATCTCCCCTTAATAGTAACTGAGGTGAAACTGTCGATCTTTAGTAATGCTCCTAATCTCTTCCCCACTTTTTCTAGGATTGCTTTGTCGCAGAACTCTGTTGTCAGTTGGGGAAACCTCGCCCATATTGTTGGATGGGTCATGGTTGATTGGTGTGAGACAAAATTTGGTTATGATATTTTGAATGATAAGTAGTACCCAGCTACGAACCATGGCCCTTCATAGAGGAACTTGATCATGCTATGAACTTGGTTGAATTTGGCGATATGATAGTCGCATTCTAGATCTATTAGTATCTGTGGTTTTGAGAATTTCCATGGATCTATCAATTTGTTTTTCAGATAGGCATGCGATATTATTTTTCCAAACACTTTGATTATCACTGATAGGCACCGTGATTGATATATACTTTGTTTATATTCCCCAATTAGTGGAATTGCTCCCTGCTAGGCAAGGGGGTCTTCCATCAGATTGTTGCCCTTTGGGCATTTCATAGGTCTGGTTCGGTGTGTTGTTCTTGTCTAACATGATCTATTTGAAGAATTATGGTTTGTGTTTGTTGTCCACCATATGATTGCTCGAGTCTGGAGATTCTAGTGGGTCTGGTGGTTTCTGAGCCGGTGGGTTTGTTTATTGTTTCTAAGGTTTTGTCATACTCTTAGAGAGACATCAACATTAATTTGAGTGGTTTGTTTTTTCTTTCAATTTTTTGTGTTTGGGTTATTGTAATGTTTCATTCATTGAATTTAGACTTGGATAGAAAGGGTTAGGGTTGTTGCTTCCTTTTTTGTCTTTCTTTTCCATATTTTCATATTAACGAGTTTGCATGCTTAATTAATTTTTTTCTTTACTTTATTTTTCAAATTGTTAATGTCACATCTGTATGTCTTCCTATTTACTTTCAGAAAATAAATGCAATTGCAAAGACAAGATGCAGGAAAAAAATAGAGGAAGCTTCGAATTAAAAAAAAATACTCATTTTTTTTAGATAAATTGTGATATCGTCATACTATTAATGTAACACCTCGGAAGTTGGAGTGTTGAGAAAGGCAAGAAAAGTGCAGAAAATTCTTTGAGGAAGAGATTTACAAGACAAAACTATGGATCGTAGGAATTCCAACGAGTCGTAGGAATGGAATCGTATGACCTAGAATGGAGTTTTGGAAAATTAACTTTCTGAAGTTTGTCCTACAAATGAACAAGACAAACTGTAGAAAATTTGATGAGTCGTTGATGGGTTCCATAGAAAGGTTTTAGACTTAGTGAAATTTTGGACTAAGTATTAAGTCCTATGGATGAGGTCAATGGATCGTAGGAATTGAGACGGACCCTAGAAAGGTCTCGTGGGAAGTAAGGTAAAATTTGGGTTTCTGAAGTTGGTTATACAGTTGACTAGTACGGACCGTAGAAAGTTCTATAGACCATAGAAACCATCCAACAAATATTTTAAGGGTATTTAGGTCTTCTCCTATTCATCTAATACCTATACTACGTTGTTTTACCCCTATTTGTAGGTCCAAATTGTAGGAACCATTCGACAATTGTTTTTAAGGGTAATTGGGTCTTTTCTGATGCATCTAATACCTATACTACGTCGTTTTACCCTTATTTCTAAGTCCTACAACTAGTTTTCTATTCCTAAAACTAACCAAGCTCTCTCATTCTCTCAAATCCCCAAATTCCATCCACATTCATCCATTCTATTTCTCTACCAAGGTCAAGAAGGAAAAGCTCGAGTTCCAAGTCAAGTCTCCTTTTTCACCATTGATTTGGGGTTTTGAATAGAAATGTATGCAGGGATTCATAAATGGGTTACATTCACCCATTGAGCCCCCAAGGTTTCTCAATTCTGCAAGTTCAATTTTAATCAAATTGATTAGGTTTTCATGCAATTATTCATGGATTCTATTTATGTTGATCCATTTGTTTGAATTTGATCTTATTATGATTGTTGTAACTCATTTACATGCTTTCCAATTGAAATCACATGAATCCATGCATTCATAATCAATTTTGACTATGAACCCTAAAAGACATGAATTCATGAAAAAATTATGAATCTATAATTTGATGTTTTCATGAAGTTACGCAAGATTTATGAAAAAAGGAATGTATTATGAATCAGGTTGCTTTAATATGAGTATCAATGTGAACGGATTTTCTCACATATTTAGGAATCGTGGTTTGATTAAAGGCTTTTTCCCAAATGTAATGAGCTACTCTATGATGTTTTAAGCTTGAACTTGTATTTGAGTTCTACTTTTCCATGGATAATGATATGTTTATAAAATTGACTATTCCATCGGGATTTAACTTAGCACCGAGAGAACTTTGAGGTGGAGGCCCAAATAGGGTAGTCTCTAGTAACAATCTCTAGTTCCAAACTGCGTCCTCCGTAGGCTTGTCTTAAATGACTTAGCTAGTTGATCCATATATAGAATATGAATCATGATACAAAGTTCTACTAGGGTACATAGATTCTCCTTTCTCGATGTAATAGTTGCATTAGATTCCATGTTATAGCTCGCATGGTCTATTGTCGATTAAAGTTGATATCCGACAAAATGATCTATGTTTTTGTTTAAATGAAGATTACTTGATGATTTTAAGATGCATTGACCATATTCATGATTTACGATTCTACTTCTAATGGTTTTAATAATGCTTAGCTTGGCAATGAATATCATGATCTCGATTATATCTTTTTATGATCATATTTTCATAGTTTATTAATTTATTAATTTATTTCATACTTAGTACATTTAATATACTAATGCATACTTGTGCCTACATTGTTCCACTAATTTAGGGACTGACGATTCCTCTCCCTCCGTTCGTGGCTAGTGGATGACCATGTAGATTCGAAGACTTAGTGAGTCCTGATACTTCGAGGACTATGTCAGATTTATTGCTTTCTTATAACTTAATTTTTTTGATGTTGTATATGGTGTATAGGTTACGTCCTTACCACTTCTTTTGATGTAGTAGATGGATTTTCAAGACTGTTATTAGAATTCCGCTTTATGTCAAACTCTTTCATTATATGAGATTTTTCTACTTTTCTCTATTATGTTGTGTATATGTTTATTAAGTGGCTTGTGCAGGGCCTTCCGTGGTCTTATACATTATGTCATGTCTAGGGTGTACGTCGGGTCATGAAAAACTTAGAATTCAGAGTACAAGGTTATATAAGAGGTCCTAGGATGTCTGACAAGCCACGTTGAGTAAAGTCTTATTCTTAGATGTGAAGCACACCACTTTTATGAATATGAGGCTACAACATGTTTAGGAAACTCCACTTCTTTCATTACTCTAAAGTCGTGCCATAGATTCTATCTCTGAAAAGATACTTCTCCCAAATCATGCTCGATTATTTTCAGGATATGGACCTTCAAAGGGCTTATGAGAGAAGGAATGCAGGCAATAACAATGTGGAGCCAAGGTCCCTCAAGTTTGATTGACCCTTTGGCTGAGCAAGTGACTCATGCAAAATTTTAAGCCACTTTCCAAGTGTTGGCTCAAGATATGATGGCCCAAGATAATATAGAGGCCATTGCTCTCATGAACCCAAATATAGGTACGACGGCGACGAGGATAAGGGACTTCACTAGGATTAATCCTCTAGAATTCCATTATTCCATGGTTGATGAGAGTCCTTAAGAGTTTATTGATTATATGTATAAGATAATAGGAATTATGGGATTGTTTATGGTAGAAAAGGTGAAGTTGACCATTTATCAACTTAAGGGTGTTTCTCAACTATGGTTTGAACAATTTAAAGGTGAGAGGGCAGCTGATGCGGGTCCTCTTGATTGGGAGAAATTCAAGGGAGCTTTTCATGATCGTTTCTTTCATCTTGAAATGAGAGAAGTGAATGTGATTGGGTTCATTAATCTTTAACAAGGGAATATGAGTGTGAAGGAGTATGCTTTGAAGTTCACTCCATCGACTAAGTATGCCCCGACTATGGTTGCTAATTCTAGGATAAGGATGAGTAAGTTCGTGTCAAGTGAATCTGACTTGGTTGTTAAGGAGTATCGTACCTCCACGTTCATTGAAGAGATAAATATCTCCCATTTAGTGACACATGCCAATAAATTGAAGAGTAAAAGCTCAAAGAAAGGGCAAAACAGTCCAAGAGGGCAAAGGCTGGTGATTGTGACCTTTCTCATACTAGATCCGGTGGACATGGGCATCCTAGATTCACGTATAAGTTCTCCGGTAAAGGTTCTTCTTATGTACCGACTCCTAAGTTCAACAAAGATATGGTGTTTAACCCTAAACCTCAAGGAGGTAGTGGTAATGGATCATCTATTACTGCTTGCTCAAGGTGTGGTAAGAAACATGATGTCAAATATTTGGCCAACACAAATGGTTGATTTTGTTGAGAAAAGAGTGGCCACAAAGTGAAGGACTCTCTATTGCAAGCTATCAAGGGTAAGGATGGTAGGCAAGCTCTGTCTAGTTGTTCTGGTGTGGGTGCTCCTCATCAGAATATGTTCTATTCCCTTCAAGCTTGACATCGAGGGTTCCCTGGATGTGGTGACCAGTATGTTGAAAATATTTCACCTTGGTGTTTATGCTTTACTTGATTTGGGTGCTACTTTGTCGTTGTTACTCCTTATGTGGCCATGAGATTTGGTGTTGGTCTCGAAATCCTTTCTAAACCCTTTCATGTCTCTACTCCCGTTGGTGATTCTATAGTGGCTAAGAGAGTTTATAGAAAATGTCCTATTTTCATTTCTTATATAGTCACTCAGGTTGATCTTGTAGAGCTTGATATGTTAAATTTTGATGTTATTCTTGGTATGGATTGTCCTATGCATGTTATGCTTCCATAAATTGTAGGACCCAATTGGTCATATTCAAGGTTTTAAACAAACCTATCATGTCATGGAAAGGAGGAAACTATGTCCTTAAGGGTCAATTTATATCTTGCATAAATGCTAGGAAAATGATTTCTAAGGGTTGCATTTACCATCTTGTTTGAGTTAGGGATAGAGATTCCAAAACTTCTACTTTGGAGTCAGTTCTGATTATAAATGAGTTCCTGGAAGTTTTCCCTAGTGATGTTCTCGATATTCCTCCTAAAAGGGACATGAACTTCAATATTGACCTTCTCCAAGATGCACAACCTATCTTTGTTCGTCCATACCGTATGGACCCGGTAGAACCCAAAGATTTAAAGGAACAATTGAAATGTTTGTTGGATAAAGGTTTCGTTAGATCAAGTATCTCACCATGGGGTGCTTCATTGTTGTTTGTTCGAAAGAAGGATGGTTCTATCCGAATGTGCATTGACTATCGACAATTGAACAATGTTACCATTACAAATAAGTATCTTATTCAAAGGATCAACGATTTGTTAGATCAATTCCAGGGAGCAAGTAACTTTTCTAGGATTGACCTCCGATCGAATTATCACCAATTGAGGGCGAATGAGACTGGCATTCTGAAGACGACTTTCCCAACTCGGTATGGTCATTATGAGTTTTTGGTGATGTCTTTTGGTTTAACTAATGCCCCCATGACATTTATGTATTTTATGAATAGGGTCTTTAAGCAATACCGTGATATATTTGTGATTGTGTTTATTGATGATATCTTGATTTATTGATGGAGTGAAGATGAGCATTTGAACATTTGAGGATTGTTTTGAAAATTATCAAGGATCGTGAATTGTAGCTAAGTTTAGTAAATGTGAATTTTGGTTGAGGTCCATTGCTTTCCTTTACTAGACTGTCACTCGTGAAGATATTCAAGTCGATCCAAAGAAAATTGTGGTGGTCAAAAAATGGGCTAGACCTTTGTCCACTTCAGATATACGGAGTTTCTTAGGTTTGGCTAGTTACTATAGAAGGTTTGTGGAAGGATTTTCATCTACTGCTTCGCCTTTGACAACATTTACTCAAAAGAAGATAAAATTTCTATGGTTGGAAGCTTGTGAGAAGAGTTTCCAAGAGTTGAAGGATAGACTCACTTCGACCCCTATTTTGGCATTATCGAGAGAATTTGGATGGTTTTGTGGTGTATTATGATGATTCACAGATTGGTGTTGGTTGTCTTCTAATGCACCTTGGAAAAGTCATTGGCTACGCTTCAAGGCAATTGAAGATGTATGAGAAGAATTATCTGACTCATGATTTGAAGTTAGCAGCATTGATGTTTTCTCTAAAGATTTGGAGACGCTTGTATGGTGTTCATGTTGATATGTTTACCTACCACAAGAGTTTGAAATATGTGTTTACTCAAAAGAACTTAAATCTTCGCCAAAAGAGATGACTTGAGTTATTGTTAGATTATGACATGAGTATCCACTATCATCCCGGTAAGGCAAATATAGTGGCAAGTGCTCTAAGTTGACTATCTATGGGAAATGTTGCTCATATTGAGGATGATAAGAAAGAGTTAGTTAGTGATGTTGATAGATTGGCCCTGATTGGGGTTCGCTTGGTTCATTCTAATGGTGTTGTAGTTATTCATAATTATTCTGAATCACCTTTTATATCGGATGTAAAGGCTAAGCAAGATCTTGACCCGGTACTAGTTGGTTTGAAGAAGTCAGTTTCTGAAAGAGATGTTGAGGATTTCTCCAAGGGGGAGATGGTGTACTTCGATATCAATGTTGATTATGTGTTCCAAATGTTGATGAATTAAGGAATATTATTCTCACAGAAGCTCACAGTTCTTGGTATTCTATTCACCCGGGAGCCACCGAGATGTACCATGACTTATGGGAAGTCTATTGGTGGAATCGGGTGATGAATGATATTGCAGAATTTGTTACTAAATGTCTGAATCAACAAGTGAAAGTTGAGCATCAAAACTCGGGTGGTTTGATCAAAACATTAGCATTCCTACATGGAAATAAGAAGATTTGAATATGGACTTCATCACAGGTTTTCCTCGCACTCATCGACAATTCGATTAGATTTGGGTTATTATGGACCGAATGATGAAATCAACTCACTTTCTTTCCAATAACGATTCATTTTTAGTTAAAGAGTATGCCAAGATTTATATTCGGGAAATGTTAAAGTTGGATGGAGTGCCCTTGTCCATTATCCTCTATCATGGTAATCAGTTTACATCTATTTTTGGAAGTTGTTTCAAGACTGTATTTGTACTCAGTGAAACTTAACATGACCTTTCATCCTCAAAATGATGGTCAAGTCGAGCGTACCATTCAGACATTAGAGGATATGTAAAGATCTTATGTGATTGATTTCAAAGGAAATTTTGATGATGATTTGCCTTTGATTGAGTTTTCTTATAATAATTACTATCATTCTAGTATTAGGATGACACCGTTTCATGATCTCTATGTTAGGAGGTGTAGGTCCTATTGGTTGGAATTTGGTGAGGCTGCGTTGATAGGGCACGAGTTGGTGCACGGTTATGGAAAAGGTTCAACTGATTCATGAGATATTGAAAATAGCTCAAACTCAACAAAAGTCTTATGCTGATGTTAGGAGAAGAGAGCTTGAGTTCGAGGTTAAAGATTGGCTCTACTTGAAAATTTCACCCATGAAGGGTGTAATGAGGTTATGAAAGAAAGGGAAGCTTAGTCCTTGTTATGTGGGCCCATAAAAGATTTTGAGGCGTATTGGCAAAGTTGCTTATGAACTTGAGTTGCATAATGACTTAGCATCAGTACATCCAGTATTCCATGTCTCTTTGTTGAAGAAGTGTGTTGGAGATCTGACATCTATTGCACCTTTGGAAAGCTTGGGAATTAAATATAATCTTTCTTATGAAGAAGTTCAAGTTGAGATTTTAGACCGGCAAGTCTGGAAGTTGAGAAATAAAAGAAGTTTTTTCTGTGAAAGTTCTTCGGAGGAATCAATTAGTTGAGGGTGCTACTTGGGAGGCCGAAGCCGATATGATGTCCCGGTATCCTCATCTATTTCCCTCCTCTCCTATCTAGCTTGAGGTATTAGTTCCTAATGGTTCATTCTTTTGGATTCATGAATTTTGGTCATTCTCATGCTTCCATATGCATACATGTTCATGAAAATATGATTTTTGATGTTATGATTTAGCTTGGATCGGTTCTCCATGTTAACGTGCATTTTGATGAGATTTGCATTCATGTTGGATTGTTAGTTTCTCTTCTACTCTATTCATGCTAGCGTTAGTCCCATTTGAGGAAGAATGTCCCAATCGGGAGATATTGTACCACCTCGAGAGATGGAAGGTTTAGAAAGGAAAGAGAAGTGTAGAAAATTCTTTGAGGCAGAGGTTTACGAGACATACATATGGACCATAGGATTCCAACAAGCCGTAGAAATGGAATTATAGGACCTAGAATGGAGTTTTGGAAAATTAAGTTTCTGAAATTTTCCTACGAATGAATAGGACGAACCATAGGAAAGTCGACGAGTAGTAGATGGGTTCTATATTCAGACTTAGTGAAATTTTGGACTAAAAGGTGAGTCGTACGGATGAGGTCTACGGACCGTAGAATTGTCTTGTGGAAAGTAAGGTGAAATTTGGGTTTTTTAAGTTGTTTCTACAGTAAAACCATCTGAAAATTATTTTAAGGGTATTTGGGTCTTTCCTATGCTTTTAATATTTATACTGCGTCCTTTTACCCCTATTTCTAAGTCCTATAACTACCTTTCTATTCCTAAAATGAACCCTACTCTATCAGTCTCTCAAATCACCAAATCCCATCCAGATTCATCCACTCCAATTATCTTCCAATGTCAAGAAGAAGAAGCTACGGTTCCAAGTCAAGTCTTCGCTATCACCATTGCTTATGGGGTCCATTCACCCATTGATCCCCAAGGTTTCTCAATTATCCAAGTTCAATTTAAATTAAATTGATTAGGTTTTCATTTAATTATTCATGGGTTCGATTTATGTTGATTCAATTGTTTGAATTTTATCCTATTATGTCTGTTTTAACTCAATTACATACTTTTCAATAAAAATCACATGAACCCATTAATTGATCATGAGTTTTGACTATGAACCTTAAAAGACATGAATTTTTGAAGAAACTATGAATCTATGACTTAATGTTTTCATGAAGTTATGCATGATTTATTAAAATCAATGTATTTTGAATAAAGTTTCTTTAGATGAACATCAATGAAATTGTGAAAGAATTTTCTCACATACTAAGGAATCATGGCTTGATGAAAGGCTTTCTCCCAAAATATTGATTCAATATTTACTCTATGATGTTTTAAGCTTGGACTAGTATTTGAATTGTACTTTTCTATGGATTATGATAGCTTTATGAAATTGGATATTCCGTTGAGATTTAACTTAGCATTGAGAGAACTTTAAGGTGCAGGCTCAAATAGGCTAGTCTCTAGTTGCAACCTTGAGCTCCAAACTATGTGCCCCTGTAGGATTGTCTTAAATGACCTAGCTAGTGGATCCACAGATAGCATATGAATCATGATACAAAGTTCTACCTCGGCAAGTAGACTCTCTCTTCTTATTGTGAGAGTTACATTGGATTCCATGTTATAGCTCGCATGGTCTATTTTCTGTTAAAGCTAATATCCCACAAAATAATATATGTTTTCTATCAATGTTTTAATGATGTTTACTTGATGATTTTAAGATGCATTGACCATGTTTATGATTTATGATTCTACTTCAAATGATTTTTATAATGTTTAGCTTGGTCATACATATCATCATTTCTATTATGTCCTCTTATGATCATGTATCATGTTTTATTGCATTTCCCCTATATATGGTAAATTTCATGTACTAATGCCTACTTGTTCCTACATTCTTTCACTAATGTAGGGTGTGGCGATTCCTTTCCCTCCGTTCATGGCTAGTGGATGACCGTGTAGATTCGAAGACTTGGTGAGTCCTGATACTCCGAGGGCCATGTCACCTTTATTGCTTTTGTATGTCTTTACTTTCTAAATGTTGTATGTGGTGTATGTATTACGCCCCGACCACTTCTTTTGATTTAGAAGATGACTTGTTAAGACTATAATTAGAATTCCGCTTTATGTCAAACACTTTCATTATATGAGATTTTCTAGATTTCTCTATTATGTTGTGTATATGTATGTCAAGTGGCTTTTGTAGGGTATCTCGGGGTCTAATATGTCATGTTACGTCTAGGGTGTACTTTGGGTCATGACAATTGGGTATGGTGAATTTAACTTTATGAATGAATTATATTTTATCATATATATTTTTAAATATAAAGAATAGGTTTATGGTACGTTTAATGTATAATATTAATTGTTTTACAAAGGATATGGTTGTATTTCCTTAATCTCTATTCATTGCGCAATGATTTAAGTTAAAAATCTATTTCTTGACAGGTAATTATTCAGTTTGATGTTCTTGCCTTGTGCAGGGCACTAAAATTACGAAATTTATATTTTAATAGTGAGCATTAGTTTTATGGGCAAGTAAAATTATTACTATCAATGAAAATCAATTGACTTATTGAAATCTTTTATAAAATTAATTTATATGTTGTATACATTATCTGTGCATTTTGAATGTATCTGTGGAATTGTATTTATTTTGAAGACCTTGACTTTCCTCTCCGTTTCACACTATTCCATTTGCACTCTCAATATAAGACCTTGTGTTTTCTCTAACTCAGAGCATATGTCAAGATTGACATAAAATGTAATGTAAGGGAAGCGAACGCTATTTTTTATCTAAGTACATTTGAAGAGAAAGAACCCCTATGTTTCATGCTAATGACTAGCACAAAAACACATATCAAATGAAAAAAATTAAATTTCGATATACCTTATATAATTTGCCTGAATATAAATGAGTCTCATGATATTTCCAGTCATTGATTTTTATTAGATTTTTTTGAATAGGCTTCTTAAGATTTTAACAAAGATAAAATGGTAACTTGTATTATTTTTCATAAATAAAACAAGCATTCTTAATTACTACATTTCTTTCAGAATTCTTCTTCTATCATATTGAGAAGTAAATTACCTCATGCCCATCAGTTGCTCATTGTTCATCCTCTGCTCTGGAATGTAGTGAGATAACATTGCAGGAACATAATTTTTTTATCACAACAACGTGATAGTTTGTAACACCTCGGATTCGAAAAGAAGGAAAACAATTTCAAGTTTCTAAAATCTGGTTTACGTTTCGATGGAACCACCGATGGTTCGTAGGTCGAACCACAGATTATAGGTGGCAAATCCAAATGAGTTGAAATGTCAATTCTCAATACTCTGTTTACGGTTCACCATGATGATGCATCGTTTAATATACGAGTCATAGGTAGGTCTCGTAGGTTTCTCCCACACTAAGTAAAATTTTGAGGAACAAAATTGGGACTTACACTTTCCATGTACGGACCGTAGCTTCACAAACGGACCGTACATTGGTCCCATCATTCAAAGGTCAAGAAACAAGTTTCTGAAGCCACCGATGGTTGACCAGGACGGTTAGTAGCTGGACGTGCGAACTGTAGGTCCAGTCGTTGACGGGGTCTTACATTTATTTTTAAAGGGGCTTGGGTCTTTTCCAAACTATTTTAATCCAATACTATGTCATTTTACCTTCTACCCTAAGCCCTATATAATGATTTTAAATCCCCAAATCACCCAACTCAATTCACTCTCTTAAATTCCCAAGAGTTGATCAAGTCATCGTCTCAAATATTTCGCTCTCTAAGGAAGAAGAAAAAGTATAGGATTTCAAGATCAAGTCTCCAATCCACCATATCTTTTTGGATTTGAACTCCAAGGTATGATGGTCTTCACCTATGGAGCTCTTTCCTCCATAGGATTCCCAAAATCTCCAATTTTGGAAAGTTAGATTCTCCAATAAAATTAGGCTTTTACTCAATTGCCATGTGTTCCTTTCAATGTTGATCTAATTGATTGTTTTATGTCTTCTTATGCATGAATTGAAGTAATTGCATCCTTTTAGTTGAATCCCCCATGAACCCATGCATAACTCATGTTTTAAAGACCATGATGATACAATATGGGTGTTGAACTATGAAAGATGAATTTATGAAGATATGCATGTTATTTATGAAATTGATGAAAATGATTTAAGTTTCTTTGAGAGTAAAGCATTAATGTTGTTGTTGTTGTGAAACAATTTCTCTCATACTACTCAATACATGAATGTGTAAGGCTTTTCTCACATAAAGGATTCTTAGAGTTGAAAGGTTTTCTCAACTAAAATTTGAATCAAGATTTAGGAGATATTCTAATGAAACCTAGCTTGGATTGTCTACTTGATGTGCCTTCCATGGACGATAAGACAAGCGGCAATTACCCATTTCTCATAATAATAAGACAAGTAAAGACCAGTGACTTTTCCGTGGGATTTATGCTTAGCACTGAGTGGATAAGAGGCGATTACCAATGTCCCATAAACTATGTGCCACCATAGGTTTTTCTTATATAGACATTAACTAGTGGATCCACTTAGGCTAGAAGCTTATGGTTCTTACCTTGGCAAGTGAGGACATCTCTTTTCGGTGTGGAATAGACATCGAATTCCATATTATAGCTCACATCTATATGTCCGTTAATGCTATTTCCTACAATAATAATGAGCTAAGGTTACTTCTAAAAGTATCTCACATGTGTTTAAAGATGGTTTTTACTTGCATCGACCATGATCAAGGTTCTGGTTCTAACCTCTTATCTTATGTTTTAACTTGGTCATTGCATATCATGAAAAGTCATTTTAGCATGATTTTATAACTCTTATTTATTGCTATCATACTTGATACATTCTTTGTACTAACGCATACTCTTGTCTACATTGTTTCCCAAATATAGGGTCTGGCGCTTTAATTCCAAATCCTCATGGCTAGTGTTCACATTAGTAGCTTGTGAAGATTGGTGAGTCCGTATGTTCCGACGACCGAACCCTTTATTGCTTATTGTCTTTAAGTTTCCGTATTCTATGTTATGTATGTGTTATGTCCTAATCATCTTGATATACTAGATGACTTTGAGACTATGTTAGACTTCTGCTTCATTTTTAACAAACGCTTTATGATATAAATTGTAGTTAAAACTCTTCAACTCTATTATATTGTATAATTTATGCTAAATGTCTTGTGTAGGGTGTTTTGCGGTCCTATGTGTCGTGCCATGTCATGTCTAGGGGGTACTTTGGATCGTGAAGAACTTGGTATTCAGAGCACACGGTTTAGAAAGGCCATAACAAGTCTCATAAGCCACGTTGATTAGAGTCTTGTTCATGAGTGTGAAGCGTGCCACATTTATGAATAAGAAGTTATAAGATGATTAGGAAACTCAATTTCTTTCATTACATTAAAGTGGTGCGGTATAGTGTAATTATATGTGTCCTTCTATCATAATCCCTATCTGATGCTTTTAAGTATATGTCCCCTCGAAGAGCATACATTAGGAGGAATATGAATCCGAATATGGAATGCGAAGCTCTTCCTCAAGCTCCTCAAGTTCTGGTCGATCCTTTGGCCGAACAAGTGACTAAGGCAGATTTTAGGGTCGCTTTTCAAGTATTGGACCAAGCCATGATGGCTCAAGACAATTGGGAAGTTGTTGTCCTCGTGAATCCAGTTTGGGGTACGACGACATCTATAGTGAGGGACTTCACTAGAATGAATCCTCCGAAGTTTAATTGTTCCAAGGTTGAAGAAGATCCTCAAGATTTTATTGATGAAGTGTACAAGGTGTTGATGATCATGGGAGTGACGCCGGTGGAAAAGGCAGAATTGGTCGCTTATCATCTTAAGGGTGTTACTCAAGTTTTGTTAAACCAATGGAAGGAAAAGAGGGTGGTTGATGCGGGTGCTCTTGATTGGGAAAAGTTTAAGGTTGCTTTTTTTGATAGGTTCTTTACCCTTGAGACGAGGGTGGCAAAGGTACTTGAATTCATAAACATCAGCTAGGGGAACATGAGTGCAAAGGAATATTCTTTGATGTTCACACAATTATCTAGGTATACTCCTACTATGGTTGTTAATCATACGTCAAGGATGAGTAAGTTCGTTTCGGGAGTGTCCGAGATGATAGTCAAGGAATGTCATACTGCCATGCTTATTATTGATATGGAAATTTCTCATCTAATAGTATATGCTCAACAAAATAGAAGAATAGAAACTTAAGGAAAGATCTAGGGAGACAAAGAAAGCAAGGATCGGTGATGGTGAGTTTTCACATTCAAGGTCCGATGGACAGGGTTGTTCTAAGTTCTGACAAAGGTTTTCCGTTCAAGGCTCCTCTAATGCTCCTCTTAGGTTCAACAAAGATAGGGTGTCTAACCCTAAGCCTTAAGGAGGAAATGTTAGTGGATCTTCATTGTCTACTTGTGCTAAATGTGGAATGAAGCATGAGGGCAGATGTCTAGCCGATTCTAATGCATGTTTTGGTTGTGGAAAGATAGATCATAAGATAAGGGATTGTCCCTTAGTTGCTAAGAATGAAAGAGATAATCATCGATGGGCTCAACCGAATCCTTCATCCAGTTCTAGTGGGAGTCACAAGCAAAATAGGTTTTATGCACTCCAGACTTGTCATGAGCGAGAGGGTTCTCCCGATGTGGTAACCGGTATGTTGAAAGTCTTTAATCTTGATGTTTATGCTTTGCTTGATCTCGGTGCTACATTGTCTTTTGTGATGCCATATGTGGTTATGAGGTTTGATATTCTTCCGGATGTGTTGTTAGACCCTTTTTCTATCTTTACTCCTATTGGTGAATCTATTGTGGCTAAAAGAGTCTATAGAAAATGCCCCATCTCCTTACCCCATAGAGTCACTCATGTCGATCTTGTAGAGGTTGATACGGTAGATTTCGATGTTATTCTTGGCATGTATTGGTTGCATTCTTGTTATGCTTCTATTGATTGTAGAACCCAAGTGGTCAAATTCCAGTTTCCAAATGAGCTATCCTAGAGTAGAAAGGGGGGAATTATATGCCTAAGAGTCAATTTGCTTCTTCTCTTAAAGATAAAAGATGATTTCTAAGGTTTTCTTGTACCATCTAGTTAGGGTAAGGAATATGGATTCCAAAACCCCTACTCTTCAGTCAGTCTTTGTTGTTAATGAGTTTCCAGAAGTGTTTCCTGATGATCTACATGGTATTCCTCCCGAAAGGGAAATTGACTTCAGTATTGACCTTCTCCCAGATACGCAACCTATCTTTATTCCTTCTTACCAAATGGTTCCGACAGAACTTATGGAATTTAAGGATTAATTGAAAGATTTTTTGGATAAGGGTTTCATCCAACCAAGTATCTCTCCATGTTGTGCTCCAGTTTTGTTTGTTCGAAAGAAAGATGGTTCACTTTGTATGTGCGTCGACTAACGTTAGTTGAATAAGGTTACCATTAGTAAATACAATCTTAGCATGTTTAAAACACTTTGTGAAATAAATTCAAAATAACTTAGTTCATTATTATGAGAAAGTGTACCATTAATTGGCATACACCATGTGAGCTAATACATGGAATCTGATGTCTATCCCACAACAAAAAGAGATGTCCTTACTTTCCAAGATAAGAACCATGAGTCTAAGCTAAAGTGGATCCCCTAGCTAATACTTATCTGAGACAATCTTATGGCTGCACATAGTTATGGGACTTTAGGGATTGTTACTAAAGCTCCATGGACGCTAAACAAAAACCTTCATCCCAAAAGCCCGCTCGGTACTAAGTAAAAATCCCACGAAATAGTCAGTAGTCATATTCATATTATCATCCATGGAAAGGCACAATTAAACAATCAATCCAATCTAAAGTTCATTTGGAATAGCTCCTAAAACTTGCTTCAACTTAGGTGAGAAAAACCTTTCGACCTCATGAATCCTTATGCAAGAAAACCTTTCACAATCATGTTCTTAGTAATATTCGAGAAAAACTTATACAACAACATTGATACTTTACTCTCAAAGTATTCTTAAAACATCTACATAAATTTCATAAAACATGCATATCTTCATATAGTTCATAAGCTTCATCATGGGTTCATTGTCTAAAATCATGGATCATGCATGGGTACATATGAGTTCAACTCAAAATCATGTAATTACTTCAATTAATGCATTCGAAGATTGAAATTAATCAATAAGATCACAATAGAAGAGAACCAATAAGGATTGAATAAAACCCTAACTTTTAAATTCAGAATCTAACTTGTAAATTGGGAGATTTTTGGGAACCCTATGGAGGAAAGGAATCCACAGGTGAATACTAACATACTTTAGTAATCAAGTCCCAATACCAGTAGTGAATTGAAAATCTTCAAGTGAAACCCTTCTTCTTGTTCCTTAGCATTAGAGAGAGAAATTGGGATGAACTTGGAGGGAAATTAGAATTTAGGTAAATGACTTAGAATGGTTAGTTTTAGGACTTAATTAACTTATATAAGGTTTATAATAGGGGTTAAAATGGCATAGCTTAGGTGTTAAACACATTGGGGAAGGACCAAAATGACCCTAATTTAAAAGTTGATGGGTGACCCTAAAACGACATGTAAACGGATTGTACAAGTCACCATGGGTCGTTTAGTGTTCCGTCCAGATGACCCAAATTTCTGTCAGCCCTAAGAGGTTGGGCTACATAAGCCTAAATGGGTCGTGGTACCCTAAAAAGACCGTTTAGGGTTCTGTGAAGGGTTCACGATCCATTTTAGGTTCATGTACTTACCCGTTATCCAACTTTAACCTTTTTCCAAAGTCTGAGGTGTTACGATATCTCCCCCTTGAGAACATTCGATTTCAAATGGAACTCAAGCTAGCATGAAAAGAATAGGATAAAAACTAACAACCCAACATGGATACAATTCATCAATAATGCATATATTCGAGGAGGAAAATCTACTCCAAGCTAAAACATACTCAAAAATCATTTCATAAAATATACATGTATGCATATGGAAACGTGAGAATGACTAAGACACATGAAATCGAAAGAATAAATCATCAGAAGCTAAATACCTCAAGTTAGAGTAGGATTAGAGGGAAAGAGAAGAGGATATCGCGACATCATATCGTCGTCGGCTTCCCAAGTAGCACCCTCAACAAATTTATTTCTCCATGATACCTTTATGGATGCAACTTCCTTGCTTCTCAACTTTCTAACTTTCCGTCAAAACCTCAACCAAATGCTCTTCAAAAATAACACATTCATTTATACCAAGATTCTATAATGTTACAATAGATTTCATCTCTCCGCCGCACTTTTTTGAAAAGGAAACATGGAAAACCATATGTATCGATGCTAAATCATCAGGAAAATCAAGTCATAAGTAACTTTACCAGTACGCCTCAATATCTGATATGGGCCTATATATCGGGGACTAAGCTTCCCCTTCTTTTCAAACCTCATTACACCCTTCATAGGTGAAAATTTTAATTAAACCCAATCATCAATATTAAACTCAAGATCTCTTCTTCTAACATTGGCATAGGATTTTTGTCGGCTTTGAGTCGTTTCAACCTTTCTCTAATGAGTCAAACTTTTTCCATAGCCTCTTGAACTAATTTGGGACCTATCAAAGCAACCTCGCTAATTTCAAACCAATCTATAGGAGATCAACAACTCCTACCATAGAGAGCCTCAAATGGAGCCATACAATACTTGAATGATAGCTATTATTATATGCAAAGTCAATCACGGGCATGTGATCATCCCAATTACCCTTGAAGTCAATCCCACAAGCTCTCAACATATCTTTCAGAGTTTAAATAGTACGCTCTACTTACCCATCGGTTTGAGGATGAAAGGTCGTACTAAGCTTTACATGAGTACCAAGATCCTTTTGGAAAGACTTCCAAGATTGAGAATTAAAATGGGTACCATGATCAGAGATAATGGATAGGATCACTCAATGCAAACTAACCATTTCCCATAGATACAACTTAGAATAATCTTTCACCGAATAAGAAACCTTGATGAAGATTAAATGAACCGATTTTGTCAGACGATAAACAATAAACCAAATCTAATCATGTTGTCACCAGGTAAACCAATAATAAAGTCCATATTCTAATCTTTCCACTTCTAAGTAGGGATGTTAATATCTTCGGACAAAACCTCCCAGCTTTTGATGCTCAACTTTTACTGGCTTATAATTAGGACACTTAGGCACAAATTCCACAATATCCTTCTTCATCCCATTCCAGAAATAGACCTCCTGCAAGTCATGATACAGCTTGGTGGCTCCTGGGTGAATGGAATATCGAGAACTATCGGCCTCCGATAAAATTTTCTCCGTTAAGTCATCAACTTTAGGAATACATAAACGACCTTGATATCGAAGCACACCATCTTCACCTTGGGAGAAAACCTCGATAGACTTTTTAAGCACTACTTCCTTCAACTCAACCAAAATCAGATCAAGACCTTGCATTGCTTTCACATCTGACACAAAAGACGATCCTGAACCATTATGAACAACTACATCTCTTCCATTGGATTCAACCAACTAAACACCCGATCGAGCCAATCTACGAACATCACAAACCAACTCTTTCTTGTCATCCACAACATGAGTCACGCTACCCATTGACAACAAACTTAAGGCATTGGCTAACACATTGGCTTTGCTCGGGTGATAAAGGACACTCATGCCATAGTCCTTCAAGAGTTCTAGACACATACATTGGCGAATATTTAGATCTTTTTGCTTGAATACATATTGTCAAATTTTTGGTCGATAAGACAACAACGTGGACACCATACAAATAAATGCCTCCAAATCTTTAAAGGAAAAACAACCGCCACTATTTTCAAATCATGGGTAGGATAGTTCTTCTCATGAATCCTGAGTTGTATTGAAGCAGAAGCAATGACTTCCCCATGTTGCATCAAAACTGTCATGCCCCAAGGTAGCCCCTAGGGGTAACGTGGCATATAAGACCCCAAAAGGCTCCATACAAGCCACTTAGCAGGCATCATACAAGATAATAGAATATTAAAGATTTAAAAGACAGTTTCAATGTATAAAAGTTTTATAGAGAAAAGCGGAAGTTTAAACATCTTTTCAAAGCCATCTAATACAGAAGATTGATCGGGGCGTAGCCCATACATCAAATTCCAAAACATAGAGTAAAAACAACAGGGAAACAAAAGCTCAATCTTGAGAAAATAAGGACTCACGAATCTTCAAGCTTCTATATAAGATCCTTATCCATGGAAGTGCGAATCAGTAAGGTCAGATCCTACATTCGAGGAAAATGTAGGCAATAGTATGCGTTAGTACAAATATGTACCAAGTATGATAGCCATGCATAAAAAAATTGAAAACATGCTTAAAAAGGGATATGTTCATGAGATGCAATAACCAAGCTAAAACATGACATAAAAAGGGTTAGAAGAGATAAGTCATAAACATGGTCAATGAAAATAGAAATCATCTTAAAACACATGTGAGATACTTTTTGAAGTTACCTAAGTTCATTATTGTGGGAGAGTTACCTTTAACCGACATAAAAGACAATGTGAGCTATTAACATGGAATCTGGTGTCTACCCCACACCGAAAAGGGGTGTCCTATTAGCATAGGTAAGACCATGAAATTCTAGCTTATGTGAATCTACTAGCTAATGTATATCTAAGACAATCATCCTATTAGGTCACATAGGTATATGAGATAAGGAGATTTCTATAATAAACCCAACCTCTACTAATGGGAAAGCTTACATCTCAATATCCTCTCGTTGCTAAGTGTAAATCCCAAGAAATAGCATTTTCTTAACTTTTCTTTCATATCCATGGAAGGGCACGTCATTTTACAATCAAAGCTAATTCATATGTCATCCATGGAAAGGTACAATTAAGTAACCAATCCAAGCTAGATTTCATTAGAATAGCTCCTTAACTTTGAATCATTTAAGGTGAGAAAACCTTTCAACCTTAGAATCCTTTATGTGAGAAAACCTTTCACATTCATGCATGAGGTAGTTATGTGAGCAATACTTTCAAAACAATTAACCACAACAACAACATATTTTCTTTTACTATCAAAGAAATCTACATCATATCTCATCAATTCCATAAGAACATGCATAGTTCCATAATTCATCTTTCATAGTTCAAAACCCATTTTTAATCATCAATATCTAGAAAAAAATGAGTTAGACATGGGTTCATGGGGATTCATCTTAAAATCATGAAATTATATCAATTCATGCATAAAAGCTCATAAATCGATTAAGTTAATCAACATTGAAAGGAACCTATGACATGGAAGAAACCGTAACTCAATTGGGAATTTCTAGCTTTCTAAACTGGAGAATTTAAGAACTCCATGGAGGAAAGGGCTCCATGGATGAAAACTATCATACCTCAATTCCAAAAGCTTGTCTTCAATGGTGGGATTGAATACTTTACTTGAAACCCCAGGTTGACTTCTTCTGCTTTAAGATTTCTAGAGAGAGAAATATTTTGGAGAGGAAGACTTGTTCTTCTTTTAAGAATTTGAGAGAAAGATTTTCAATTGGGCAAATGTAGGGTTAAAAGTGTTATATAGGACTTTAGATGAAGGGTATAATGACATAATATTAGGCTAGAATAATTAGGAAAAGACCCAAAAGCCTCTAAGAAAATAATTATCAAGCTCACCGACAACCTCGACCTACGATCCATCGATCAACTCGTGGATCGTCCTGGTTGGTCATCGATGAGTTCAGAGACCAACATTTTTTGGCTCCCAACGATGGACCACACCTACAACTCGTGCCATCGATGGACCGTTGACCACGGCCGTAGGTTCCAACTCTCCAACTCAAAATTTCTCTAAGTATGGGACTCACCTACGGAACCTATTTATGGCTTGTGCATTGAATTACAGAATGTCCTGGTGAACCGCTGAAAAAGTAATGAAACTTTAAATTTTGGGAACTTGGGCTGCCATCCACAGAGCTAACCTACGAACCGTGAGTCAGTCCACGGGCTGTGGGTGGCTCTATCAGAACTGGCACCAGATCCTACAAAAAGATGAAATTTTACCCTTTCGAATCACAGTTGTTACAATATATGTCCCTTGGGAACGTTCATCCTCAAATGAGATTCAAGACATCATAAAGAGAGTAGGAACTTAATCTAACATCCCAACATGCATGCAATTATATAAATGCACATATCCGAGGAGGAAACATCAACTCCAAGCTAAAACTTTTCAGAACATCATATCATGAGGTCTATATGCAACTCATACTCAAATGCACATAAACATGTATAAATCAATCAAGTAAACTCATTTTCTTAAAATTTAAGCTTTTCATGAATCATAATGAGGAAATCATGGGAATATCTAAGACACATGACACCAAGAGAGTGAAACATGAGGAACTAAATACCTCAAGCTAGAGTAGGATTGGAAGGAAAGAGATGAGAATAGTAGGTATCCACCTCGGCCTCCCAAGTAGCACCCTTAACTAATGGATTCCTCAAAAGAATTTTCACGAAAGCAACTTCTTTATTTCTCAACTTCTTAACTTGCCGACCAAAAATCTCAATCGGAACCTCCTCATAAGAGAGATTCTCCTTAACTCTGAAACATTCTAAGGGAAATATATATGTCGGATATCCAACACATTTTCAACAATGAAACATTGAAAACTGGATGCATCGATGCCAAGTCGTTAGGAAAATCAAGTTCATAAGAAACCTTATCAATACGCCTCAAAATCGGATATGAGCCCACATATTGGGGACTAAGCTTCCCTTTGTTGTCAAACCTCATTACTCCCTTCATGGATGAAATTTTATAATAGATCCAATCATTAACATCAAACTCAAGATCTTTTCTTCTAACATCAGCATAGGACTTTTGTCAACTTTGAGACGTTTTTCAACCTGGATCTAATAAGACGAACTCTCTCCAAAACCTCATGTACCGATTCAGGACCTAATAGGGAAACTTCAACCACCTCAAATCAACCTATTGGAGATCTACACCTCCTACCGTATAGAGCCTCAAATGGGGCCATGCCAATAATTGAGTGATAACTATTGTTGTAATCAAACTCAATCAAAGGCAAGTGATCATCCCAACTACCGTTGAAATCAATAACACATGATCTCAACATATCTTCTAAAATTTGGATAGTATGCTTCGCTTCCCCATAGGTTTGTGGATGAAAGGTTATACTAAGTTTAACACGAGTACCAAGACCCTTTTGAAATGATTTCCAAAACTGATAATTTAATTGGGAAATACGATCAGAGCTAATGGATGAGGGCACTCCATACAACCTCACCATTTCCTTCAAATACAACTTAGCATAGACCTCCACCAAATAATAAACCTTGAAGGGAATGAAATGAGCTGATTTCATCATTCGATCTACAATAAACCAAATCGAGTCATGTTGTCGTCGGGTGCAAGGCAAGCCAACAATGAAGTCCATGTTAAAGTCTTCCTACTTCCAACTAGGAATGCTAATATCTTCAGATAAACTCCCAGTTTTTTATGCTCAATTTAACTTGTTGATAATTAGAAAACTTAGCTACAAACTCCGCAATATCCCTCTTTATCATATTCCACCAATAGATTTCCCTCGAGTCATGCTACATCTTGGTCGATCCCGGGTGAATGGAATATCGAAAAATATGGGCTTCTGACTAGATTTTCTCTCTCGAGTCATCAACATTAGGAAGACACAAATGACCTTAATATTGAAGCACACCACCTCCCTCTTGGGAGAAAGCCTCAACAGACTTTTTAAGAACCTTTTCCTTCAATTTAACCAAAGTCGGATCAAGACCTTGCTTGGCCTTCACATCAACCACAAAAGATAATTCTGAACCATTGTGAACCATCACACCACCCTTGGTATAGTCAACTAGATGAAAACCAATCAAGCCAGTCTATTACGTCAACTAGCTGTAAACCAATCGGGCCAATCTATGAACATCTTGAACGAACTCTTTCTTGTTATCCTCAATTTGAGAAACACTGCCCATCGATAATTGACTAAGAGCATCTGCCACCACATTCGCTTTATCGGGGTGATAGAGAACACTCATGTCATAATCCTTCAATAATTCAAGCCACCTTCTTTGGCGAAGATTCAAATCTTTCGGACTAAGCACCTACTGCAAACTCTTGTGGTCGGTAAAAATATCTACATGAACACCATACAAATAATGCCTCCAAATCTTTAATGCAAAAACAACTACCGCTAGTTCAAGGTCTGGGTAGGATAATTCTTCTCATGAATCTTAAGTTTCCTTGAAGCATAGGAAATTACTTTCCCAATTTGCATAAGGACACATCCTAACCCAATTCTTGAGGCATCATAATAGACAACAAAACCATCAGTCCCTTTGGGTAATGTCAACACCGGAGCAGAAGTAAGTCTATATTTCAATTCTTGAAAACTCTTTTCACACGCTTCGAACAATATGAACTTAAACTTATTTTGAGTCAATGTCGTGAATGGAGAAGCAATCGAAGAGAACCCTTCAACAAACCTTCTATACTAACCGGCTATACCCAAGAAACTTTTAATAACCGAAGGGGATAAAGGACTAGGACAACTCTTAACCACACCCGTCTTCTTAGGATCTACCTCAATACCATTACCGGAAACAATATGCCCAAGAAAAGCCACAGACCTTAGCCAAAACTCACATTTGCTAAAATCCTCAAATGATCGGTATGCTCATCTTCACTCTTTGAATAGATCAATATATCATCAATGAACACAGTCACAAACATATGAAGGTATTGTCTAAACACCCTATTCATCAAATCCACGAATACCGCTGGAGCATTAGTCAAACCAAATGACATTACTAAAAACTCTACATGACCATACCGAGTTTGAAAAGCTCTCTTCGGAATGTCATCTTCCTTCACCCTCAATTAGTGCTAACCCGACTGGAGGTCAATCTTAGAAAAGTAGTTTGCTCCTTGAAGTTGGTCAAACAAATCATCTATCCTTGGGAGAGGATACTTATTCTTAATGGTAACCTTGTTCAATTGTCGGTAGTCAACACACATATGAAGTGAAGCATTTTTCTTTCTAACAAACAAAACTGTAGAACCCCACGGAAAGATACTTGGTCAGATGAAACCCTTATCAAATAAATCTTTCAATTGCCCCTTTAATTCATTAAGATCTCCTGGATCCATACGATAAGAGGAATACAGATAGATTGCATAGCGGGGAGAAGGACAATACCAAAGTCTATTTCCCTTCTAGGAGGAATACCGCGTAAATCATTAGGAAACACTTCTGGAAACTTATTTACAACAGGGACCGACTCAAGAGCAGGGGTCTCAGAATCTATATTCCTCACCCTAACTAGATGGTAAATGCAACCCTTAGAAATCATCTTTCTTGCTTTAAGACAAGAAACAAACTGACCCTTAGGCATAGAATTTCCCCTTACCACTCTAGGATGGATTCATTTGGAAACTGAAATTTGACTACACCAGTTATAAAATCAACAGAAGCATAACATGAGTGCAGCTAATCCATACAAAGGATTACATCAAAATCTAGCATATCAATCTCTACAAGGTCAAGATGAGTGACTATGGGAAAATGAGATGGGACACTTTCTATAAACCCTCTTAGCCACAACAGAATCACCAACATGAGTAGAGACTAAAACAGGATCTAACAACACATCCGGAAGAATATCAAACCTCATAGCCACATATAGCGTCACAAAATACAAAGTAGCACCGGTGTCAAGTAAAGCATTGACATCAAGTTGGAAGACTTTCAACATAGCGGTAACAATATCGGGAGAACCTTCTTGTTCACCATGAGTCTGAAGTGCATAGAATTGGTTTTTCTTTGCAGCACTAGAACCAAAACCACTAGACGGAGCTTGTTTACCTTCTCTAACTTTTGCCGCAAGCGTTGGGAAATCTCTTATTTTATGACCACTCTTTACACAACCAAATCAACCATTCATGCAATCTAAGCATTTACCCTCGTGCTTTTTTCCACACCTAGCACAAGTAGACGTAGGCAATAAAGATCCAATACCATTCCCTCCTTAAGGCTTAGGGTTAGATACCCTATCTTTTTTTAACTTAGGAGGAGAAATGGATGAACCTTAGCTGGAAAACCTTTGTCGGAACTTAGAACGATCATGTCCATCGGACCTTGAGTGTGAGCAGTTACCATCACTGGTCTTAGACCTTTTTTCCTTCCTAGACCTTTCCTTAAGTTTCTCCTCTTCAATTTGTTGAGCATGAACCATGAGGCAAGAAATGTCCATATCATTGATAAGCATAGTGGTACGACATTCCTTAACTACCATCTCGGACACACCTTAGACGAACTTACTCATCCTTTCCCTAGGATTGGCAACCATAGTAGGAGCATATCTAGACAATTGCGTGAACTTCAAAAAATATTCTTTCACACTCATATTTTCTTGATTAAGGTTGATGAATTCAAGAACCTTTGTCTCCCTCATCTCAAGGGGAAAGAACCTATCAAGGAAATCAACTTTGAACTTTTCCAAATTAAGAGTACCCGCATCTTCCGCTCTCCCTTCTTTCCATTGGTTAAATTATATTTGAGAAACACCCTTAAGTTGATAAGCGGACAACTCTACCTTTTCCACCGGTGTCACTCTCATGATCATCAACACTGTATACACATCATCAATGAACTCTTCAGGGTCTTCCTCAACTTTAAAACCATGAAACTCCAGAGGATTCATCCTAGTGAAGTCTCTCACTCTAGATGCCACTGTACCCACATTTGGGTTCACGGGACCACAACCTACCTATTGGCTCGGGTCATAATGACCTGAGCCAACACTTGAAAAGAAGCTCTAAACTCAACAATAGTCACTTGCTCGGCCAAATGATCGACTAGAATTTTAGGATCTTGAGGAGGAGCCTCTTGATTAACATTCTCTCCCGCATTCCTCCTATCTTATGCCCTTCGAGTGGCCATATCTTGTAGAGCATCAGATAAGGATTAGGAGAGAGACAATATAGAGTTAAACTCTATCGCACGACTTTATAGTAATGAAAGAAGTGGAGTTTCCTAAGCATCTTATAGCTTCTCATTCATAAATTTGGCGCGTTTAACACTCATGAACAACACTCTACTTGACGTGGCTTATGAGACATCCTAGGAACTTTCTAAAACTTGTACTATGATACCAAGTTTTTCACGCCCCTAGGCGTAACATGGCGTATAAGACCTCGAAAGGCCCCATACAAGACACTTAGCATTCATCATTCAAGATAATAGAATATGAATGATTTAAAAGATAGTTTCAACATATTAAAGTTGTATAAAGAAAAGAAAAAATCTAAACATCGTCTCAAACCCATCTAGTACATAAAATTGATCAAGGCGTGAGCCGTACATCAAATTCAAAAGGTGAAAGTAAAGACAAAAGGGAAACCAAAGCTCGATCCTCAGTATATGAGGACTCACCAATCTTCAATCTTCTATATGAGATCCTTAGCCATGGAAGTGTGAATCTGTAAGGTCAGACCTTACATCTGGGGAAAATGTAGGAAAGAGTATGTGTTAGTACAAATATGTACCAACTATGATAGCCATGAATAAAAAATTGAAAACATGCTTAAAAGGGATATCTTCATTAGATGCAATGACCAAGCTAAAACATGATATAAAAGGGTTAGAAGACATAAGTCATAAATATGGTCAATGCAAATTGACGTCATCTTAAAACACATGCGAGATACCTCTTCAAGTAACCTTAGTTCAATATTGTGGGAGATTTACCTTTAACCGACATATAAGACCATGTAAGCTATCAACACGGAATCTGGTGTCTACCCCACACCAAAAAGGGGTGTCCTACTTTCCAAGGTAAGACCATGAACTTTTAGCTTATGTGTATCTAGGATAACCATCCTATTGGGGCACTGATACGCTAAAATTACACCTCCCTAACGAAGCGTAAGCGATCGTTATCAAGTAAAGAACCCAACTTGTAGGTTGGGGTCGATCCCACGAGGAATATGGTATAGACTTAAGTTCAGCTTATGATTATATTCGTTTAGTCAACGTATTTCCAAAACAAGTAATTAAAGGGGAGGGATTTGTCAAACAAATTCTGAAAGTTATGTGAACAATTGTGAGCAAGATTCAAACTTTAGTTGTTATCAAAATGAGAGAGAAACTAGGGTGTATGTGTTCCCCATAAGCTTATAACACTGTAATCCTAGTAATAGCAATCCTTTCCTTGTGTATTACATGCAAAGTGATAAGTTAGGTATCTCTAATTCCTTGGTCCGACAACTAGAGAATTTCATCACGCACCTTGGTCCGGCTACATTTGTATAATTTACTAACCCTTACCTTTACCTCATATTAGACATCATAATCGATGTTTGGCTTAGTTATTACTTCGCACCAATCGACACTAGCCTATTAGATAGTATCACACTAAATCTATGTTGATAATTCTTTTCTTATTAACTACCTCCTTGGTCCGTCAAGTAGCAACAAGGCGAGTTCTAACGTTTGCAACTGCTCAAAAGACTTCTAAACGAAAGAATAATCAATGCATGCAATAACACTATTCAAGAATTACTTAGTTACTATTCATACTTTGTTAATCGCTCATGGTTCCCACTACCCTAGTTGTTGATTTAGTTACCCATAGTAGCAAGAACACAATTCATATTTTTAGATGAAGAAATCATGAACTTACGTAATGAGAAGTATAAACCCAGAATCTCAACTTGAATTGCGCAGTCAAAATCTTCAAAATGAACTTAGGAAATCAATAATTGCTAAAGTTGCAAATTAATCTCCAAAGACAAAAACTATAACAAAAGTAATAAAGTCTAACCCCCAAAAACGAGATTTACATGCCGTATATGTACAAAAACAAGTCCCAACTAAAAAGGAAACGAAATAAGGAAATAATGTTTTAGGAAGTGGTTTCGATCTATGACACTGACCTACGAACCGTGGATTGACCTACGGTCCATAGGTCCCTTCCGTGGTTCAGGACTTAGGCAAATTTTCCAACTTCAAAAACCCTCATCTCTGACGCAATCAACGAATTAACAATACGGACCGTGGTTCAATCCACGGTCCGTGGATCCTCCTCCGTAGCTCCATACTTAGAATCTTCAAAATCAGGTACTGGAACCGCCTCTCTGAATCAGTTGATGAACTTGCAGGACGGCCCGTAGGTCGACCTACGGTCCGTCGTTTGCAACCGTGGTTCCACACTTGGTCAAGAATTCCCTGATCTTTCCTTCAACCTTACCTGCCCATCTATGTCTACCATCTACGGGGCGTGAATGGACTTACGGTCCATAATTCACGTCCGTAGATACCCTTTTCTGCACATTCTTCAGTCGTGTCTCTCAATTTCCACGTCCGAACTTATTTCCTGCAAACATGATAAAAATACATTAATACCAATACATAATGGCCTAGACACACACAAATCTTAAGTGAAATGTATTAAAAATACCGTAAACTCACGGTATATCAACACCCTCAACTTAAATTCGTTCTTTGTCCTCAAGCGATGCACTAAGACTCTAAACGACACGTGTATAGAAGCAAACATTCAAGATCAAGCAATCACATGGCTCTCTATCCCGACTCTCTTTTTGAGTGCAAATCTTATCTCTTAGACTCAACAAGCTAACTCATGCGGATCAAAATATGACAAAGATCGACCAATCAACGCACAACATACACTATTTTGCTATCACCAATGTACCAAATTTCCTATAATGTAACTAGTGCCCTTACTTCAAACGAAATTCCTTTTTCACACAATAAATATGATTTTGAGTACAAGGATTCATTCAACACTCACGCTCATAAGTAATTTCAAGTACAGTTAGTGCTCAATACCATAGGCTTGCCCTTATTTTCACTGCTTAGACTCTCCAAACTAGTTGCTAGGATTACTATAGGACTTTTCTTAGCTTATAACGTAGGCTCGGGGTCAAGTGTGGTACATTTAGATACTTTTTAGTGACTTTATGCCCTCCTTGACATTACTTTGGCTATTTACCTCTTCCTTGACCTACTTTTGGCAACTTTTCACCCAACTTACTTTCCCTTCACTCTCTTCAACCAAGGATGCGACTTTTGACTTTTTGACTCTTATTTCTCATTTTCTTCTTTTTTCTTTTACTTTCTTTTCAGGTATTTCTTTTCACACTTTTTCTTTTTTTTCTTTTGCACAAAGTCACATCCTCTTTCATACTTTTTTCCTCTTTTCAACACGAAACTCTTTTAATACCCTTTTTTTTCATTTGGTTTCCTTTTTCATAGCCACCTCAACTTATGCATTTTGCATTAGTTGAGGTGCACAATGTCCGATGTCGGACCAGGGCCAATATCAAGGTAACTTTTGGGCTTAGCCACCCTCAACTTAGGCTTTTTGCCTATGTCGAGGTGCACATGTCCAAAGAGGGACCGAGGCCAAGACAATGTTTTTAAGGGAAGGTGAGTTAGGTGAATCAAAAGAAATGGTCAATTTTAGGCTCAAACATTGGATCAAAAGGGAATAATACTACCATTTGGTTAGATAATTTTAGGCTTAAGTGGACTAATTTGAACGATGGCATATGATCACTTCCTAACTTCTAGCCTAGATTATCCTAGCATGACCAACGAGGCAAGTTCTAGATTGGCACAAAACTGTCTGAACAATCAACCATCCTCACACACTGTTGTCACATAGTTTCAATATCAGATTATCATATTACCCAATTCAAGTTTTAGCTTAAGTTATGAAAATTCAGTTGGTTCTTTACCATGCCATACTCAGAGCCAGCACATTCAACTTATTCTAGCCTACAAAATTTAGCTTATATCACAAATTTTGGACGGGTATCATTTGTCTTTCTTAATTATGCTATCATGCTTCATTTTTTCTCATGCTTCTACACATACAATCCTAACACATGCCGGTTCAACAGAAATTAAACATTCTCTTGGGGAAAAAGAACACAGGCAAGAAAACCCCAAAAGAGGATTATGAGTTGGGCTTCACCCTATCACCCACAATCCATTTACCCCACCCCCAACAAAATAGAGTGAAATTGTCCCCAATGCACAAAAATAAGCAATAAAAAGTAGGGTGAAGGTGTAGCAAACTTATGGCACAAATTCGCCGAAAACCTCAACAAGCGGGTGGGTCCGGTTTCCCGGAGCTCGCTGGAACAACACTTGGGTCACCCTCAATAGTGCCCACATCATCTATCACAACACCATCGGTAGTGCTATCAGCCACTCTAACTGCACCATCAGTGGTGCTAACATCATCTCCTGCGGCAGTCATGGCCTCAGTGGTGGGCCTAGAACTTGGGGCTCCAATAATACTCTAATGAGCCCTCTACTGGCACAACTCATCATCTACAATGGAGGATCTCCTAGCCTGCTAATTCTGATGGTGTTCCCACTTCCTAGGTCGAGCATCATCAGTGGTGCCAGAAACGTGACTAGAATGGTGCCTCTTCCCTCGAGCACATGTGGGATCGGGCTATGCTATGTCATCGCTGAATAAGGCATCAAGCACGGTATCATCAGCCAATGCAATAGGTAAAGACTCTGGCTCATCTATGGGAGGGGCTATGATGGCATTAAGGTCGGCTCGAAGAATGTCCAACACGGTTCGGATAGAGGAGAGATCTGTGATGGGGGATGGTCGTGCGAGAATTCTCAATTTGAAGGCATCCGGGCGCTTATGAACTGCCTGGACCTTCTGGTCCATCGTGGTCTCCATCCCCTGCTTCATTCTAACCTCGGACTCTGCAATAGACTTCTGCATCCATGGCTTCACATGATGAAGCAGTGTGGCCATTTGAGCATCCAATTTCTGAACACGATCCAAGGCCACCACAACAGCTCCTGAAGGCAGGGTGGCTCTGGACGAGCTAGGGGGCCGATTAGCGACTTGAGATGGGGAGGCCGGGGCATCATCAGTGTGGGCTGGAGGGGCAGGGTTATCACCCTGCATCTGCTTCACATCATCTACTGAATCTGCTCCCAAAGGGGGTACATCAACCTGCGGCTCTCGGTGTGGTGCCGCCACATTTACCTCATCCCGAATCAAGCTTATATCCAGGGTCCCCGTTGCCCGCATCAACTTGTCACAATGCCAGATCGACACTCCAGAGTCCCTGCATAACTGAAAGATGAGGGAAGGAAAAGGGTAAGTGGTGGAGGCCTTGAAAACCCTCTCATGAATCTCCGTAATGATCATGCGGGAAAAATCAATCTCAAACCCCGCAACCAATGTTGGTACCATAACCACACGGTCCCAAGTGAGTGCATTATCAACCTTCGTAGGAGAAACCCAATTCCGTATCAACAGCCAGAAAAACTTAGCCACAAATGTGAGAATGGCCTTCTTGATGCTTAAGCCCGGAGTGGTGACCCACTCGGCTCGCTCTCCATTAGTAGCAATATAACCAACCAGCCAGTGTAATACAGTCTCCCTTTTTTCAGCACTCCGCTGGAACTCCCCGACCTGCACGATGTCCCATCTATAGTCAAATGCGGCCGTGTTGAATTCCCAAGTGTGGCCAGGGCTAGGGCCGTAGAGGAACCGGCAGATGGTGTTCTCAGAGATATTCACAGAAAACCCGCACACTAATGTAGCCTTGAGTGGTGTCTGGGCTCTGGGATTGGTATTTCTGTGAATGGAGCCTCGAGAGTGGTTGCGTAGGAAGCATAGAACTCTCTCACGAGCTCCTCGCTATATGTTCCTGGTTCCTTGCCCATCCACTCACACTTATGATGTTGAAATAGCCGGTGGATGACAGGCACAATTTGTAGGCTCCCCGTGAGAACTCTATGCTCCTTTGTGATTAGTCGAGCCATCTTTTATTTTTTCATTCAACATTTTGGCATCCCTGTAGATTTGCCATTGGCCCTCCACGCACCATCTATTTGGCTCCTTAATAACCGGAGCAGGGTCGTTGTTTTGTGGCACTGGGACTTCCTCCGAACTAGTAGCCTCATCAGACGAGGCATCCCGGCCATATGAACTTGAGCCTGTGGTGGACCCAGAAGCAGACCCTACAATAGAGGCAGACTCAGAATCGAAAGCAGACCCAGCCGGTGACCCGATCAGTGTAACCTCCTCATCTGACTGGGAGGCAGTGGCTATGTCGGGGACCACCTTCTTGGATTGATTTCGAGTAGCCGGGGTGCTGTGGGTGATGTCCTTCCAGTGAGGGGGACATATTCGGGGTCTTTTGGAGCATCAGTGTCCTCGTCGATTAGCTGACGGGTTGGAGCCATTGATTTGGATCTACCCTTGACGGCTATAGCTTTTTTCGGGGCCATTGTACCTGTGGAGGAAGAATTAGTACTAATTTAACCTAAAAACACACCAAAAAAAAATTAGAACAAAGAATGTACAAAATAAAAAAAATAACAAAATTTCAGACAGTGGCTTCAGTGACCACATACGGTGGGTATCTACGGTCCGTAGTTTGACCTACGGTCCGTGGATCCCCTCTGTAGGTCAGAAGTCCCAAAAAGTTGGGCTCTGATGGGAACCAAGGATGTGCAGAACGGTCTGTAGATTGACCTACGGACTGTAGTCCACCTCTGTGGTTCCACACTTAGTGGAATTGCTTTGTGCCACAGGCCACAGACCTGATCTACGGTCCGTAGACCAATCTACAGGCTAGGTATCAGACACTCTTCACTTCTAAACC
This sequence comes from Solanum tuberosum, assembly GCF_000226075.1. Taxonomy (NCBI): domain Eukaryota; kingdom Viridiplantae; phylum Streptophyta; class Magnoliopsida; order Solanales; family Solanaceae; genus Solanum; species Solanum tuberosum. Next base: position 294,700 of record NW_006239235.1, read on the forward strand.
AAATTTTATCAATTCAAACCATTGACCTTAGCCTAATCATGCACTTCAACATAATTTATGCTAGTTTGTCATCCCAAGGGTTCCAATTACTCAATTTTCAACAGATATTCCATACGAGGCTAGGAACGCTAAGTCGAAACTTGCATTTAGACTCTTATTACGCTGATTTTACACATTACAAAGACAACACAATCACAATCTATCATCCTAAGGGTGTTTTTAATTTTAGTTTAGCATGCAATTTCATACAACAACTACCCAAGGTCAAGAGCCACTTCATGTAACAACAATGAACCAGAATTTAAAGTGAAGGGAAAGTCGATTACCTTACAAGCAAAGGAAATGGGTGATTGTGAGATGACTCTGGACTTCCAACAACTTCTAACTCGCCTTTCGCACCGAACCCGAATATCGAAACCTCTGGGAAATTGGGAATAAAGGGATTTGGGAGAGAGGAGAGTGAATTGGGAATATGGGAGGATGAATGTCGAGTGATTAATGGGGGAATGATGGTAATATAGAGGGATTTTAGGATTTTGAGGGGTTTAGAAACGTTTAGGAGGAAAATATGGGAAGTGGGGAATGATTTGAAAAGGGGGGGTTTCATTTAAAAGAGGTCCGGGTCGGGTCAGGTAAAACCAGGGTTTGGACCCACGAGACCCCGTCTACGGTCCATGGGTCGACCTATGGTCCGTAGATGGGATCCGTAGGTCACTTTTACACCTAGGAAATATTAGAAGTCTTACCTAGGATCTACGGACGCCATTCATGGTATGTGGAATGAATCATGGACTGTCGATGGGGTCCGTAGACCTCTGCAACAGACCTTTTCTACAAAGTTTTGCTTTTCGCCCCTGCACATGTAGCAATCATTAGGCCTTTCTTTTTACATTTTCGGGACACTTTATAGACACGGACCCTATGCTATATCTAGCCAACACTAAAACAAAAATAAAGCACCTATCTAAAGGACTACAGAAAAGCAAATAAATAAAGAAAACTACTAAACCGAAAAGAAGAACCTATGGTTGGATAGATTGTACATCTTGGGTTGCCTCCCAAGCAGCGCTTGATTTAACGTCGCGACACGATGCAGGCCTTTTGATTACTCAGACTTCATCAAGATAACAGGCCTCAACAACTTCTTGCACACTTTCCATGTTTTCCAGATAGATCTTGATCCTTTGCCCATTTACCTTAAACCTTGTTCCCTCACTGTTCTCAAGCTCCACCGCTCCATGTGGGAGCACTTGCGTGACTAAGAATGGCCCGGTCCACTTGGAGTTGAATTTGCCCGAAAACAAGCGCAACCTAGAGTTGAATAAAAGCACAAGATCACCCTGAACAAATTCTTGCTTTTCAATCCTTTGATCATGATACTTCTTCATCTTCTCCTTGTACAAGACTAAACTTTCATAAGCTTTTAGGCGAAACTCATCAAGCACATTCAAGTCACTCATCATCTGATTTGATGCGGCGCCCCAATCCAAATTTAGCTTCTTTAGCGCCCACATAGCCTTATGCTCTAGCTCTACCGGCAAATGGCAAGACTTCCCATATACAAGTTGGTAGGGGGACATACCTATGGGAGTCTTGAATGCTGTGCGTTAGGCCCATAGAGCATCATCAAGCTTCCTTGACCAATCAATTCTATTAGCATTCACAGTCTTAGCCAAAATCTTCTTGATCTCTCTATTGGACACTTCAACTTGCCCACTAGACTGCGGATGGTAAGGAGTGGCCACATTGTGGCGGACGCCATATTTCTCAAGTAGCGCCTTGAACAACTTATTGCAAAAGTGGGAACCCCCATCGCTGATAATTGTCCTAGGTGTACCAAATCTGTAGAGATATTCTTTTTCAAGAATACGGTGACACTTTTACCTTCATTGTTGGAAAGCGCAATTGCTTCTACCCACTTCGACACATAATCAACCGCAATAAGAATATACTTAATCCTATGTGAACTCACAAAAGGACCCATAAAATCAATGCCCCAAATATCAAACAACTCAATCACCATAATAGGATTCATAGGTAGCTCTTGCCTCTTTGAAATTCCTCCTTCTCTTTGGCAACAATCACAAGATTTGGCAAAATCGTAAGCATCTTAGTGGATGGTGGGCCAATAATACCCAGACTGCAAGATCTTATGCATAGTCCGAATACCACTATGATTCCCACCAATAGGCGAAGAGTGACACACCTCTAGTATACTCATCATCTCGACCTCAGGCACACAACGAAGAATAATCCCATCAGCCTAATTTCGGAACAAATAGGGTTCATCCCAGAAAAACTTCTTCACATCATACATAAACTTTTTCATTTGGTGAAAATACAAATCCGATGGAACCAGATCACTTGCCAAGTAGTTAGCAAAGTCTGCAAACCAAGAAATAAGATCATGAGAAGCTGCCAATACCTGTTCGTCGGCAAATGCATCATTAATTTCAGCCCCATCTCCTAGATTGAGCATAGCTTCCTCCTCTAATCTGGACAAATGATCGACAACTTAATTTTATGTCCCTTTTATGTCTTTCACCTCAAAATTGAACTCTTGTCGCAACAATACCCATCTAATCAACCTCGGTTTTGCATCCTTCTTCGCCATCAAATACCTCAATGAAGAATGGTCAGTATGCACAATGACCTTAGTACCAAGCAAGTAAGATCAAAATTTCTCGAATGTGAAAACCAATGCAAGAACCTCTTGTTCAGTCATTGTATAGTTCTTTTGAGCCACATTTAGAGCTTTGCTAGCGTAGTAAATAGGATGAATAATTTTTCTCGCCTTTATCCCAATAGCACACCATGCGCCACTCCACTCGCATCACACATCACTTCAAACGGTTGCCCCCAATCTGGTGAAATAATGATTGGTGCGGAAACTAGCGTTTCCTTCAACTCTCCAAATGCTCTCAGACAAGCATCATCAAAATAAAACTTACACTCTTTTTCGAGTAATTTGCACAATGGATGTGAAATTTTGGAGAAATCCTTAATAAACCGCCTATAACAGCATGCGTGCCCAAGAAAACTTCTAACACCTTTCACAGAGATAGGTGGTGGAAGCTTTTCTATTACCTCAACTTTCACTCTATCAACCTCAATGTCATTCTCAGAAATCCGATGACCTAGAACTATCCCTTCTTTCACCATTAAAGTGGCACTTCTCCCCAATTGAGCACAAGATTGCACTCTTCACACCTTTTAAGCACTTCGGCCAAATGGTCCAGACAATGATCAAAAGAGTCACCTACCACAGAGAAATCATCCATAAATACCTCAATAGTGTCATCCACCATATCAGAAAATATCGACATCATACAACGCTGAAAGGTCGCTGGAGCAATACACAACCTAAATGGCATACATTTGAAGGCGAAAGTCCCATAAGGGCAAGTGAAGGTGGTCTTCTCTTGGTCTTCCGGAGCTATAGAAATCTGATTGTATCACGAATAACCATCAAGAAAGTAATACCAATCCTTACTAGTAAGGCGATCCAGCATCTGATCCATGAATGGCATAGGGAAATGGTCATTTTATGTCCAAGCATTTAATTTCTGGTAGTCCATGCATACTCTCCATCCAGTCATGGGCCGCATTGGAACAAGCTCGTTCTTCGCATTAGGAACCACAGTAATCCCACCTTTCTTTGGAACACATTGAACAGGACAGACCCAACAGTTACTATCTGCAATAGGATATATGACTCTAGCATCCAACCACTTGATCATTTCCTTCTTAACTACCTCTTGCATAGGCGGATTTAATCTTCTCTGGTGCTCAATACTAGGCTTGTGATCCGGTATGAGTTGAATTTTATGAGAACAAATACCAGGAGAAATCCCAATAATGTCCGTAATAGTCCACCCAATAGCTCGATTGAACCTCTTCAACACGAAAACCAATGCCTCAACTTGTGCCACATTCAAATTTGTCGTAATGATGATCGGTAAAGTACCATCTTTCCCCAAGAATACATACCTCAAATGTGATGGTAAAGCCTTAAGCTCCAATTTCGGAGCCTCTTCAACAGACGATCTAGCAGGTGAAGAGTCACAATTTTTCATGTCTAACTCTAATCTATTTGGTTTTGAACGGAATTCAAACCTATCAAGTGCGGCGACCAATTCATCATAGTCTTCAATGCCATCACCATCAAAGTTCATCATTACCGATGCTAGTGCATCAACACCCGAACTCTCTTCAGTAGGCACCTCAGAACCACTTTCTACAATATGTGTCACCATAGATACCAATTTGAGCTCACTACTCTTCTTGATGGACCTAGAGATATTGAAAGTTGCCTCTTCATTGTTCAATCGGAACTTCATGTGCCCTTTCTCCATATAAACCAAGGCGCACCCAGTGGCTAGGAATGGTCTCCCAAGGATAATGGGAACCTCAAAGTCCACATCACAATCAAGTATCACAAAATCCGCCAGAAAGATGAAAAAATCCACTTTCACTAGTACATCGTGGAGCACACCAACGGGCATCTTCACAGTTCTATCGTCCATAAGCAGTAGCATCGCAGTCAGCTTTGGATACCCTAAACCCAACTACTGGTAAATAGACAATGGCATCATATTGATACTAGCACCTAAATCGCACAAAGCCTTTGCAAAATGTAGTAGCCCAATGGTACAAGGAATAGTGAAAGCACCAGGATCCTCCTTTTTCTACACAAGGGACCTTGTAGCAATAGAACTACAATGTTGCAACTTATTTTCATCTTCAAAACTCACGGCCCAATTTTTAGTTACCAAGTCCTTCATAAACTTTGCATACCCATGCATTTGCTCCAAAGCTTCTATCAACGGCACATTGATGGAAAGTTGCTTCAACATACTAATAAACATGTGGTATTTGCCTTCCTCAGTCTTCTTCACTAACATCTGGAAAGGAGGTGGAGGTCTAGGCATGCGAACAACTTTCTGGTTATCTCCACTTCTTTCTCTGTCGCATTCTTAGACTATCCATGTACCTTAATCACATCATCATTTTTACTATCCTCAACTTTGACCCCAAACGGCATCAATGGTCTGCTTACCCCCTCGAGTAGTGACTGCCATACAATGCCCATCATTCTTTGGATTTTAGATGGTGTTGCTAGGAAGTGTGCCGGGCTGACGTGGATTTATTGTAGTCGACAATTGATTCATCTATTTTTCAAGTTGCTTGATCGACACTGCATGGGCATCAACTTTTTAACCAAGTCCAGACAAGTCGTTTCGCATCTCCTTCACATTCTCATAAGTCGAATCAAACCACTTCATCATCTTCTAGATCATCTCCTCAATCCGTTACATACTACCCCAGTCTCTTTATTGTCAAATTCCCAATTTTGTGGAGAAACATAAGGCCCAACCCGATCATTTCAGTTGCCATAGTTGTTCCAATTATAGTTGTTATCATGATTGAATTTCCCATCCTGCACATAGTTACCTTCTCGGTTGTAGTTTCCATAGTTTCGACCTTGGTTTCCTTCCCCTTGGCGCCAATTATCTGAGTTGGAACCTTATGTGTTGGCTCGAAAACCCCCCCGTTTGATCATTCACTAAATAAGCATCCTCCTCGTAGTAGTATTCCTCATCTGGTGGTAGTGGTGTCTTGGTCAAGTAATTGACCGCATTTACATTTTATGCACCTCCACTTACATGCTTCAACACCAACCCCAATTCAATCCTCATCTAAGCCATCTCCTCACGAATATCATCGGCAGATTGGTTAGTTGTAGCTTGGACTACAAACGTGTTTCTCCTTGTATCCAACTTTCTAGTGCTCCACGCTTTATTGTTCTGGGAAATCTTCTCCAGCCTCTCAGCGATCTGCTCAAAAGTGCACTCACCATATGAACCTCCAGCGATAGTATCAAGCACTGCCTTACTATTGTCATCCTGGCCTCAATAGAAGTATTCCTTCAACGATTCATCATCAATGCGATGATTTGAGAGGCCTCTTATGAAAACAGTGAACATGTTCCAGGAACTACTCACAGACTCTCCACGTAGTGCTACAAAAATTTTGAGTTTATGTTTGTGGCTCAGCTTCTTTGACACTGGAAAGAAACTTGCGAGGAATACCTCAGTTAATTGGTCCCATGTATAGTTTTAGTTATAAGGGAGCTCAGTAAACCACACAGCAGCATCGCCGGACAATGACAGAGGGTAAACTCTCAATCCAATGACATCCATGTCTAAGTCTGGTCGACCCACACAACTTTTGCACACACTCCTCAGCTTGGCTATGTGCGCATGTGGATCCTTCGACGCCAAACCAGAGAACAAACCCCTCGCTGTAAGCATCTGCATCAAACTGCTAGTCACCACAAATGTATACCCCGGAGGTAGAGGGGGTAGAACAAGAGGTCTGTCAGATTCAGCAACATTAAATTTGACCCTATAGTCATCACGTAGTCTTGGTCCTTGTGGATTATGTGCCCTCACTGCATCTCCCAGTAGGTTTTCACCTTGAACCTGATTATTCTCATCACCAACCCTCAAAGGTTGCAACCCAGCTCTATTACCTAAATTTCCTCTGATAGGATTGAGTGGGACCCCTTGGTTGTTCATCCTTCGCAAAGTTCTATTCAGTTCTAGATCGTATGGAGTCAATGGTTCACCTTGACTCCGTGTACTTGACATAAACTAGAGTAGGAACCTGAGAGAAACAAAAACAAAACGAAAAGATAAAATTAGGAATTATTTGACTAAAGGTCAATAATGTCGTTAAACTTAATCTAAAAGCCTTATTCCCCGGCAGCGGCGCCAAAATTTGATACGCTCAAATAATACCTCCCTAAAAAAGCGTAACTGATAGTTATCAAGTAAAGAACCCAACTTGTAGGTTGGGGTCAATCCCACAAGGAATATGGTCCAGACTTAAGTTCAACTTATGATTATATTCGTTTCGTCAACGTATTTCTGAAACAAGTAATTAAAAGGGGGAATTTGTGAAACAAATTTTGAAAGTTATGTGAACAATTAGTAAGCAAGATTCAAACTTTTGTTGTTATCAAGATGAGAGAGAAACTAGGGTGTATGTGTTCCCCATAAGCTCAAAACACGGTAATCCTAGTAATAGTAATCATTCTCTAGTGCATTACATGCAAAGTGATAAGTTAGGTATCTCTAATTCCTTGGTCCGGCAACTAGAGAATTTCACCCCGCACCTTGGTCCGGCTATGTGTGTATAATTTACTAAACCTTACCTTTACCTCATATTAGACATCACATCGATGTATGACTTAGTTTTTCACCCTCGCACCAATCGACATTAGACTATTAGATAGTATCACACTAAAATCTATGTTGATAATTCTTTTCTTATTAACTACCACATTGGTCCGGCAAGTAGCAACAAGGCGAGTTCTAACGTTTGCAACTGCTAAAAAGACTTCTAAACGAAAGAATTATCTATGCATGCAACAACATTATCCAAGAATTACTTAGTTACTATTTATACTTTGTTAATCGCTCGTGGTTCCCACAACCCTAGTTGTGGATTTAGTTACCCATAGTAGCAAGAACACAATTCATATTTTTAGATGAAGAAATCATGAACTTACGTAATGAAGAAGAATAAACCCAGAATCTCAACTTGAATTGCACAGTCAAAATCTTCAAAATGAACTTAGGAAATCAATAATTGCTAAAGTTGCAAATCAATCTCCAAAGCTGAAAACTATAATAAAAGTAATAAAGTCTAACCCCCAAAATCGAGATTTGCATGCCCTGTATATAGAAAAACAAGTTCCAACTAAAAAGGAAATGAAATAAAGAAATAATGTTCCAGGACGTGGTTTCGATCTACGACACTGACCTACGGACCGTGGATTGACCTATGGTCCGTAGGTCCCTTCCGTGGTTCAGGACTTAGGCAAATTTTCCAACTTCAAAAATATTCATCTCTGACGCAATCGATGGATCAACAGTACGGACCGTGGTTCATCCTCCTCCGTAGTTCCATACTTAGAATCTTCAAAATCAGGTATTGGAACCCCCTCTGTGAATCATTTGACGGACTTGCAGGACGGCCCATAGGTCAACCTACGATCCGTTGTTTGCAACTGTGGTTCCACACTTGGTCAAGATTTCGATGATCTTCCTTCAGCCTTACCTTCCCATCTACGTCTACCATCTACGGGGAGTGACTGGACCTACTGTCCGTAGTTCATGTCCGTAGATGCCCTTTTCTGAACATTCTTCAGCCGTGTCTCTCAACTTCCACGTCTGAACTTATTTCCTACAAACATGATAAAAATACATTAATACCAATATAAAATGGCCCTAGACATACAAAACTCTTAAGTGAAATGTATTAAAAATACCATAAACTCATGGTATATCAGGCACATAGGTATGGATAAGGAGATTGCTACTAGAAACTCGGACTCTACTAATGGAAGAGCTTCCATATCAATATCCTCTCAGTACTAAGCATAAATCCCATGGAATAGTCATTTTCTTAACTTGTCTTTCTTTTCCATGGAAGGGCACGTCATCTTTACAATCCAATCTAATTCATATGTCATCTATGGAAAGGTACAACTAAGTAACGAATCCAAGCAAGGTTTTATTAGAATATCTCCTTAACTTTGATTCATTTTAGGTGAGAAAAACTTTCAACCTTAGACTCTTTTATGTGAGAAAACCTTACATATTCATGCATGAGGTAGTTATGTGAGCAATACTTTCACAACAATTAACCACAGCAACAACATATATGCATTTACTCTCAAAGCAGTCTACATCATATCTCATAAATTCCATAAAAACATGCATAATTTCATAATTCACCTTTCATAGTTCAAAACCCACTTTCAATCATCAATATCTAGAAAACATGAGTTAGACATGGGTTCATGGGTATTCATCTTAAAAACATGAAATTATATCAATTAAGTAAATCAACATTGAAAGGAACCGTGACATGAAACAAAATCCTAACTCAATTGGGGATTTCTAGCTTTGTAAATTGGAGAATTTAGAAACTCTGTGGAGGAAAGAGCTCCATAGCTGAAAAATGTCATACATCAATGTCAAAAGTTTTCCTTCAATGTGGAATGGGAGACTTCGCTTGAAACCCTAGGCCGACTCCTTCTTCTTCGAGATTTCTTGAGAGAGAAATATTTTGGAGAGGAAGACTTGTTTTTCTTTTGAGAATTAGAGAGAATTGTTTTCAATTGGGGAAATTTGGGGTTAAAACATTTGTATAGGACTTCAGATGAAGAGTAATATGACATATTATTAGACTAGAATAATTAGGAAAAGACCCAAAAGCCCCTAAGAAAATAACTGTCAAGCTCACTAATGACCTCGACCTATGGTCCATCGATCAACTCACGGACCATCCTGGTTGGTCATTGATGAGTTCAGAGACCAACATTTTTTGGGCTCCCAATGGCGGACCACACCTATGACTCATGTGTCCATCAACGGACCGTGGACCATGACCGTAGGTCCCAACTCTCAACCTCAAAATTTCTCTAAGTTTGGGACTCACCTACGGAACCTATTTAAGGCTCGTGCATCGAATGACGGACCAACTTGGTGAACCGTTGAAAAAGTACTGAAACTTGACATTTTTGGGAAGTTGGGCTGGCCTTCAACGTAGCTGACCTAAGGACCATGAGTCAGTCCACAGGTCGTGGGTGGCTCCATCGGAACTAGAACAAGATCCTACAAAAGGCTGAAATTCTACCCTTTTCGAATCTGAGGTGTTACAAAAACATAACCAAGACCAACCCATGAATCATCAAAATAAAACACAAAACCATCTGATCCTTCTAGTGGTGTCAATAAAGGAGCCAAAGTGAGCCTATCCTTCAATTCTTGGAAACTCTTCTCACAAGCTTCCGACCATAGGAATTTCAGCTTCTTTTGAGTCTATCTTGTCAAAGGCAAAGAAATAGAGGATAATCCTTCCACAAACCTTTTATAATAACCGGTCAAACCTAAGAAACTTTATATATCTAAAGCGGAGAAAGGTCTAGGCCAGTTCTTAACAGCCTTTGTTTTCTTAGGATCAACTTGACTACCTTCAAAGAAGACAATATGGCCTAGGAAAACAACAGACCTCAATCAAAACTCACATTTATTCAGCTTAGCATATAATTCACGATCCTTGATAATTTGCAACGCAATCCTCAAATGTTCAACATGCTCATCCTCTCTCCGTGAGTGAATCAAAATATCATCAATAAACATAATTACAAACATATCAAGGTATTCTCTAAACACTTTATTCATCAAATCCATGAATGCGGCCGGAGTATTATCAAAACCATACGACATTACTAAAAACTCATAATGACTATATCGAGTTTGAAGTCATCTTTGGAATGTCACTCTCTTTCACCCTCAATTGGTAATAACCCGACTGGAGGTCAATTATAGAGAAATAAGTTGCTCCTTGAAGTTGATCGAACAAATCATCAATCCTTGAAAGAGGATACTTATTCTTAATGGTAACCTTATTCAATTGTCAGTAATTAATCACATGCAAAGTGAACCGTCTTTCTTACGAACAAACAAAACTAGAGCACCACATGGAGAGATACTTGGTCGGATAAAACCCTAATCCAACAAATCTTTCAATTGCTCCTTTAACTCCTTATGTTCTGCCAAAACCACGTGGTAAGGAGGAATAGAGATAGGATGCATATCTAGGATAAGGTCAATACTGAAGTCTATTTCCCTTTTGGGAGGAATACCGGGTAGATCATCGAGAAATACTTCCAGAAACTCATTTACAATGGGGACCGAATCAAGAATAGGGGTTTTGGAATCCATATCCCTAACTCATATGAGATGATATATGCAACCCTTAGAAATAATTGTTCTAGATTTAGGACAAGAAACAAACTGACCCTTAGGCATAACATTTCACCCTTTCCACTCTAGGAAGGACTTATTTGGAAGTTAAAACTTTACCACTCAGGTTCTACAATCAATAGAAGCATAACAAGAATGGAGTCGATCCATACCCATAATAACATCGAAATCTAACATATCTAGCTCTACAAGATCAACATGAATGACTCTATGGGATAAGGAGACAAGACAATTTATATAGACTCTCCTAGCCACAATACATTCACCAATAGGAGTAGAGACTGAAAAAGGGTCTAACAACACATCCAGAGAAACATCAAATCTTATAGCCAAATATCGCATCACAATAGACAAAATAGCACCTCGATCAATAAAAGCATAAACATCGATATGAAAGACTTTCAACATATTGGTAACCACATCGGGAGAACCCTCTTAATCAAGTCGAGTTTGAAGTGCATAAAATATGTTTTTCTTTGGATCACTTGAACCCGAACAACTAGGCGTATCTTGCCTACCTTCTCTTCCCTTAGTAGTAAGTGATTGAGAATCCCTTATCTTGTGACGACTCTTACCACAAACAAAACAACTATCCACTGGCTAAGCATTTACCATCATACTTCCTTCCACACATAGTACAAGTAGACAAAGAAGATCCACCACCATTTCTTCCTTGAGGCTTAGGGTAAGACACCATATCTTTGTTGAACTTTTGAATCGGAGCATTAGAGGAACCTTGACAGGAGAACCTTTGTCGGAGCTTAAAATGACCATGTCCATCAGACCTCGAATGTGAAAAGTCACTATTACTGGTCTTTGCCGCCCTCTTTACCTCCCTAGACTTTTCCTTGAGCTTATCCTTTTTTATTTGTTGAGTATCTACCATTATATGTAAAATATCCATTTTGTTGATGAACAAGGTGGTACAACATTTCTTGGCCAGCATTTCAGACACACACAAAATGAACTGACTCATTCTTGCCCTAGACTCGGCAACCGTAGTTGGAGCATACTTATCCAATTGCATGAGCTTCAAGGCATACTCTTTTACACTCAAATTTCCTTGATGAAAGTTGAAGAATTCAAGTACCTTTGCCTCTCTCATCTCAATGGGATATAATCTATCAAGAAAAACAACCTTAAACTTCTCATGATCAAGAGGACTTGCATCAACGCCCTCTCTTCCTTTCATTGTTCAAACCAAACTTGAGGAACACCCTTAAGTTGATAAGCAGCCAACTCTGCCTTCTCAACTAAAGTCACACCCATAATTCCCACCATCTTGTATACCTCATCAATAATTTCTTGGGGATCCTCATCAACCTTAGAACCATGGAATTCCAGAGGATTCATCCTGGTGAAGTCCTGTATCCTTGCAGTCGTCGTACCCACATTTGGGTTCACGGGAATATTCATCTCTGTATTGGCTTGAGCCATCATAGCTTGATCCAACACATGAAAAAAGGCTGAGAATTCTACACGAGTCACTTCCTCAACAAAAGGTCCGACAAAAACTTTAAGAGCTTCTTGTTCCATATTCTCACTTGCATTCCTTCTAATGTATGCTCTTCGAGGGGCCATGTCCTGAAAAGTAACGGATAAGGATTAGGAGAGAGACATATAGAGTTGCACTCAATCGCACGACTTTAGAATGATGAAAGAAGTGGAATTTCCTAAACATCATATAGCCTCTTATTCATAAATGTGGCATGCTTCACACTCATGCATAAGACTCTACTTGACGTGTTTTGTGGACAACCTAGGATCTTTATAAACCTTGTAATCTGAATACAAAGTTTGTCACGACCCAAAGTATTCCCTAGATATAACATGGCACATAGAACCCCGAAAGACCCTATACAAGCTATTTAGCATACATTATACAAGACAATATAAATAAATATTTCAAAGAGCAGTCTTATATCATAAATTAGTTTGACAAAGCGGAAGTTTAACATAGTCTCAATAAGTCATATATTACATCATAAGAAAGTTATTGGGACGTAACCCAAATATTGCATACAAAGTCTGAAAACTAAAATAAAGAAATCAATAAGAGTGTCTCGATCCTCGGAATAGAGGACTCACCAATCCTTGAGTGCCAAAAGATCAACTAGCCATAAGTGTGAGAGATAGGAGCATCGGACCCTATATAATAATGTAGGCACAAGTATACATTAAAACATGGAATGTACTAAGTTTGATAGAAATGCATAAAAGATATAAAATCATGCTAAAAAGGACTTTACATGACATGCAATGACCAAGCTAAAGCATAAGATAATAGGTTGAAAAACATAATTCATAATTATGGCCAATGAAAGCTTAGCATGTTTAAAACACTTTGTGAAATACCTCATAAGTAACTTAGTTCATTATTGTGGGAAGTTTACCATTAACCGACATAGACCATGTGAGCTAAAATATGAAATTTGGTGTCTATCCCACATCGAAATGAGATGTCTTTACTTACCAAGGTAAGAACCATGAGTCTGAGCTTAAGAGGATCCACTAGCTAATGTCTATTTGAGAACATCCTGTAGTGGCACATAGTTATGGGGCTTTAGGGATTGCTACTAAAGGTTCATGGATGCTAAATGGAAACGTTCATCCCTAATTCCCACTCGGTTCTAAGTAAAATCTCATGGGATAGTCATTAATCATATTCAAATTATTATTCATGAAAAGGCACAATTAAGTGACCAATCCAAGCTAAAGTTCATTCAGAATATCTCCTAAAACTTGATTCAAGTTATGTGGGAAAACCTTTCAACCTCATAAATCCTTATGTGAGAAAACCTGTCAAAATCATGTTTTAATAATATGTGAGAAAACTTTTCACAAAAACATTGATACTTTACTCTCAAAGCATCCTCAAAACATTTACATCAATTTTATATATGCATGCATATCTTCAATATTCATAGTGCATAGTGCATAAGCTTCATCATGAGTTCATAGTTTAAAATCATGGATCATGCATGGGTTCATATAAATTCAACTCAAAGTCATGTAATTACTTGAATTCATGCATTAGAAGATATAAATTTATCAATAAGATCTTAATTGAAGAGAACCCATTAGGCTTGAATAAAATCCTAACTTTTCAATTGAGAATCTAACTTGTAAAATTGGGCGATTTTGGAAACCCTAGGGAGGAAAGGACTCCATAGGTGAATACTGACATACCTTAGTGATCAAGGTCCAATAGCTATGGTTAATTAAGGATCTTGAAGTGAAACCCTTCTTCTTCCTTAGCTTTAGAGAGAGAGAATTTTAGGGATGAACTTGGAGGGAAATTAGAACCTAGGTGAATGATTTTGAATGGGTAGTTTTAGGACTTAATTCAATTATATAGGGCTTAGAATAGGGGTTAAACGACATAGCTTAGGTGTTAAACACATAGGGGAATGACTAAAATGACCCTAACTTAAAAGCTGACAGGTGACCCTAAAAAGACCCATAAACAGATTGTACAAATCAACACGTGCTATTTAGAGTTCCGTGCAAGTGACCTAAATTTCTGGAAGCCCTAAAGGGTTGACGCGCTTAAACCTCTGAATGGACCATTTAGGGTTGCATGAAGGGTTCATGGACTTACGCGTTAACCCACTTTAACCTTTTCCGAAGTTTGAGGTGTTACACTTTCACGGGTCGTGCACTGGTCCGTAAACCAAACCCCAAAACCTAGAACCTCACATATTTTACGGGTACAATTACGGGCTTTAGGGTGATCTAGGAACCCTTGAAGGGTCCGTGAAAGACGACATTTAGAACCCAAATATCTTTCCCTTTCACAGGCACCTTCACGGATTGTGAAGTGGTGTATCGTCCGTGAAAGGCAACCATCGACAGCTCCGTTAGTTTTTAAGTCAAAGTTTATTTTTTCCCAATCTTTCAGTTTCTATACTATGTCGTTTTGACCTATTTTATGTGAGATTAAGTAGTTCCTAAGTCCCTAACCTCCCCATTCTCTCATAATTTCCCCAAAATTAGATTTCTTTTTTCTCTCAAGGAAAAATGAGGGTTCCAAGCTTCAAGTTTCCATTCCAAGAATCAAGTCAATGTTTCTACTCCAAGTATGTGGAAATTTATCAATGGGTATCAGTTCACCCATTGAGTCCCAAAGAAACCTCAAATTTTCAAGTTTATGATTCCTAGAAGCTATAATTTTCTATAATCTTCATGGGTTCTTAATGTAAATTAGTTTTTCCTCATGTTCACTCCCTAGTTACATGTTTTACTCATGGATTGTATGATTTCAAGTATAATTGCATGTTTCCAATGATAATTTCATGAACTATGGCATGGAAGTATTTTTATAACTCAGAATTATGCAACTTCAGAATGCATATATTGTACATCATATTTTCATGAATTAGATGCTTTCATATAAAGTATCTTTCATATTATTTTTAGATTATCATAGTATATGATACTTTTAGATAAAGTATATCTCAGTATGATTTTAATTATCATGATTTAGGAGCTACTCAATATGTATTAGTTATTAGTATGATTCAGTGCTATCAGATTATTACTGTTTCCAAATTATTCATGTTTTCGTTAAGAGTACACTTAGTATCGAGTGACCTTAATGGATGAAGGTTTTTAGTAAGAGTTCACGGGTATTTAGTAGAAATCCCTAAGTCCTAGAACTACGTGCCACCATAGGATTTTTCTCAAATAGACATTAGTTAGAGGATCCACCTTAACTCAGTTTTCTGATCCCTTACAATGGCAAGTATTAGATGCAGGAGCAATACATTAAACTCCACGTTATAGCTCACATAGTTTATGTTGGTTATTAGTATCTCCCACAATCATATTTTGATTATTGCATGAACTTGTAACCGTGTATTTCAGATCACTATATCTCAATTTCATGTCATTTTACTTGGTCATTGCATCAACATATTATACAGATTCAGTATGTTCAGATATCATGTTTATTATGCAAATTCCTCATATCGAGTACATTCAAAATACTAACCGCATAATTTCTATCTATATTATTTAATAATATAGGTTTATACATTCAACATTCGGGCCAATATTAGTACGAGTTCTATTCAGCGCAACAGTAGCTTGGTGAGTCCCCATTCTTTGACGACGACATATTTTTCTTTCAGTATGTCATTTTTAGTTTCATACGGTTAGAGTGAGCTAAGGATTTGCCTTAGCCACTCATATTAGTAGAGGCTTTTCAGACAGTTAGATATACATTTAGCTTATTTCATTTCTTTTAGATATTAATCTATCTCAATATTATGGGTCTTATTAAGATATTTTAGATTTAGCTTTTGTGTTTACTTGCCAGTTTTCTATTGATTTATGTAAATATTAGTGTCATGTCATGCCATGAGGCTAGCTTAGGCTTACTTGTGGTTCTAAGCACCATGTCGCGTCTAGGTGGTAGTTCCAGAACTACATGCCACCGTAGGAATTTATGGGTCACCTGCAAGACTAGAACTGACTCCTTAGTCCTCTATAGACATCAGCTTAGTGGTACCACATTAGCTCAAATCATCATCTATACCTTGATAAGGTATATTGGGCCTTTGTTATGGAGATAATACATCGAACTCCATGTTGGCTCGGTTATTAGTAGCTCCCACAGTTCAATTTCAATTATTGTATGGCCTTGTAGTCATTTACTTCATTTTCAGTATTATCAGTGCATGTTCTTATTTGATCATTGCATCAGTTTATGTAATTCGGTTCAACATCTCAAGTTTTTATGATATTCAGGTTGTTAGACTTATATGCATATCTTAATACTCAATACATTCAAAGTATTGACCGCATATACTTCGCATTATATTATTTGACAATTGTAACACCCCGAATTCGAAACGAGGCAAAATAGCACCTGTTGGGAAATTGCAGGTGTCATCCACGAGAGCCAACCACGGTCCGTGGGTGGACCCACAAATCGTAGGTAGGGTCGTGGGTAGGCAACCTCAGAAAATGGTCCAGGCTATGGACCATAGTGGGACCTATGCCCCATAGGTGGGTCCACACTCCGTGGTCCCATTAACTGTCAAATGGCCAAAAGTCTCTGACCAGACGACAACTGACCAGGACGAACCATAGGTCCATCCTTGGTCCGTCGGTCGTGGTCTCATAGGTGGGGACCTGGCAATTATTTTAGGGACTTAAGGGTCTTTTCTTATTTTAATTAAATCAATGTGGTGTCATTTTGCCTAAGCCTAGACCACCTATATAAGGATTTTAGACCCCTAAACTCAATCAATTAAGTAATTCTCTCAATTCCCAAAAGAAAACCCAAATTCTCTCTCAAATATTCTCTCTCTAGAGGTGGAAGAAGAAGAAGAACGAGATTGAAGCAAGGTCAAGATCCAATCTCCCAATCTTAAAGCTTTTGTGGGCATTGTGCCTAAGGTATGATGGCTTTTCATCCATGGATACTTTCGCTCAAGGAGTCCCCTAAAATTCCACAATTTGAAGAAAAATTTCTCCAATTCTTATTAGGGTTTCTTCCAATGTTGTGGGTTATGATGAATGTTGATCCAATTGAGTGGATTGTGATTTTTTATGATTGAATTGATAGAATGGCATGTATTTAGAAAGAAATTATGTGTACTATGCCTATCCTATGATTTTAGGGTAGAATTGATATGATTGGGTTGATGCCATGAAGGGAAACTTTGTGGGTTAGATATCTTCTCATAGAATTGATGAAGTATGATTAGAATTTCTTGAGATCAAAGCATATATGATGAATATGATGTTAATTTCTTGAGATTATAGCATAGATGATGATCATGAGATGTAGTGCTTTGAGAGTAAAACCTAGGCTATGAGTTGTTGATTGTTAATGTTATGATGTGGAAGGGATACTTCCCATAATGAATTGATA
>NW_006239235.1:312490-348344 GCF_000226075.1 Solanum tuberosum
GATGCAAGCTTGACTAGGTTAAAAGGATTACTCACCTAAAATGAATCTAGACTAAAAGCTTATGTAATTGATGAGGCTAGAGGCGATTACCCTTGACCTCCATATGTAAGGATATGAAGTGATTCACATACTCCTTAGAATTGAACAATAAGTGAGTCCCCACATTCTTACTATGATGAATGGACATGAAGGCGAGTACCCATGATCCTTATTAAATGATGTGGAGGCGAGTACCCGTGATCTAAAAGTAAGTAAGGCAAGTGGCGAATATCCATAGCCTTTATAAGCTAGGAATTGAGGCGAATCCCCATGTCTTTAAAAGTAATTATGAATAATGTAATTATGTTATGAAGATGATATGATTGGAGTGTTGCTAGTTATGTTTTCCATGATGCAAGCTTGACTAGGTTAAAAGGATTACTCACCTAAAATGAATCTAGACTAAAAGCTTATGTAATTGATGAGGCTAGAGGCGATTACCCTTGACCTCCATATGTAAGGATATGAAGTGATTCACATACTCCTTAGAATTGAACAATAAGTGAGTCCCCACATTCTTACTATGATGAATGGACATGAAGGCGAGTACCCATGATCCTTATTAAATGATGTGGAGGCGAGTACCCGTGATCTAAAAGTAAGTAAGGCAAGTGGCGAATATCCATAGCCTTTATAAGCTAGGAATTGAGGCGAATCCCCATGTCTTTAAAAGTAATTATGAATAATGTAATTATGTTATGAAGATGATATGATTGGAGTGTTGCTAGATATGTCTTCCATGATGCAAGCTTGACTAGAGTTTGTTGACCTATGTCTTGGCTAAGGATAAGTGAGGTTACTTAAGGAAGTATTCCTCTTTCATTATGAGGCTTATTATGACTTGATTATGCGTATGCCTTATATCTTATGTTGACTACTGTTTATGTTTATGTTGTCTATTCTAGCCATAGTATTTAGTACTTGATTGTACTAACACATTATCTTGCCTACATTCTTATCAAAAAAGGGTCCGGCTCTCACCCTGTTTGCTAACTTCGTTGTTGATCAAGGAAGTGAAGTTTTGGTGTGTCGTTATTGTGTTCGAGGATGTGATCACCACTTTATTTTATGATTTACTCTTATGTCTTGGACTATTGTATGGGTTGTGACCCAAGACTTTATTCATGTTGTTTAGATGGTTAGAGACAATGTTGTTAGTCTTCCGCTCGTTTTATAAAAGGCTTTGATTGTATTGAAAAGTTTTAAATTCTCGTTCATTTCTATTACTTTATGTTATGATATGCTAAGTGGCTTGTATGAGGCCTCTCAGGGTCTTATACGCCTTGTTACATATAGGGGTACCCCTGGGTCATGACTAACCTTGTAATCAGAGAACAAGGTTTAGAATGGTTCTAGGATGTCTCAAACCATGTCTAGTAGAGTCCTGTTCATAAGTGTAAAGCACGCCACATTTATGAATGAGAAGCTATTAGATGTTTAGGAAACTTCACTTCTTCACTTTTCTAAATCGTGCCATGGAGTTTAACTCTATAAATCTTTCTCTTAATCCGTGCCCCGATGGTTTTTAGAATATTACTACTAGAAGGGCTAATGCAAGAAGTATGAAGGGAGACAATGTTGATCAGGAGGTTCCTCTTCAGGTTCCTCCCAAGCTCCTCCTCATGCTTTGATGGACCCATTGAATGAGAATGTGACAAATGCGGAGTTTAGGTCAGAATTCCAAGTGTTGGGTCAAGTCGTGACGGCACAGGTAAATATAGAGGTGGTAGTCCTTGTGAACCTAAGTATGGGTATGACGGCGGCAAGAGTGAGGGATTTTACAAGAATTAACCCTCCCTAATTTTATGGCTCTAAAGTTGAGGAAGACCCTCAAGAGTTTATCGACTAGGTCTACAAGGTACTTGCTTTTATGGGTGTGACTCTGGTAGAGAAGGAAGAACTAGCCGCTTACCAACTCAAAGGGGTTGCTCAGATTTGGTTCAATAAGTGGAAAGAGGCAAGGCCGGTGGAAGTAGGTCCCATAGAATAGGAAAGGTTCAAAAGTGATTTGCTTGATAGATTCTTCCCTCTAGAGATGAGAGAGGCCAAGGTACTTGAGTTCATCAACCTTAGGCAAGGAAATATAAGTGTAAGGGAATACGCTTTGAGTTTCACTCAACTATCCAAGTATGCCCCTTCCATTGTGGCGGATCGTAAGGCCAAGATGAGTAAGTTTTTGTCAGGAGTGTCCGACATGGTAGTCAAAGAGTGCCGCACAGCTATTATGCTTGTTCATGACATGGACATTTCTCACCTTATGGTGCATGCCCAAAAAATTGAGGAAGAAAAGCTCAAGGAAAGATCTAGAGAGGCAAAGACAGCAAGAGTGGATAATGGTAACTATTCACATTCTGGGTTCGGTGGACAAGGTCGTTAAAGGTTTAGGCAAACTTTATCTTGGCAAGGTTCTTCTAGTGCTCCTCCAAGGCCTAATAATGAAAGGGTACCTAATCCAAAATCTCAAGGAAATGGTAATAGGTCTTCGATGCCTACTTGTTCTAAATGTGGGAGAAATCATGAAGGGAAGTGTCAAGTGGGTTCTAATGCGTGCTTTGGTTGTAGAAAGACGGATCACAAAATAAGGAATTTTCCTTCGGTTGCTAAGAATTATGGAGATGGCCGTCATAGGGCTCAACACTACCCTTCATCCGGTCCAAGTGGTTCGGGTGGGAATGCTCCTAAGAAAAACCATTTCTATGCTCTCCAAACTAGAGGTGATCAAGAAAGTTCCCCAGATGTGGTGACTGGTGTGTTAAAAGTTTTCCATATAGATGTGTATGCTTTACTTGATCCGGGTGCGAATTTGTCATTTGTAACTCCTTATTTAGCTATGACATTTGATATACTTCCCGATGTGTTATTAGAACATTTTTTTGTCTCTACCCCTATTGGTGATTCTGTGGTGGATAAGAGGGTTTATAGGAGATGTCTCTTTTCCTTGTCCCATAAAGTTACCTTGATTTATTTGATACAGCTTGACATGATAGATTTCGATGTTATCTTGGGTATGGATTGGTTGCATTCACGTTATGCCTCTATAGATTGTAGAACTCGGGTAGTCAAATTTCAATTCCCAAATGAGCCTATCCTAGAGTGAAAAGGGGGAAATTCTATGCCTAGAGGTCAATTTGTTTCTTACCCAAAATCTAGGAAAATGATTTTGAGGAGTTGTGTCTACCATATAGTGAGGGTAAGGGATGTGGAGTCCGAAACTTCTATTTTGAGTTGGTCACAGTTGTAAAAGAGTTTCCGAAAGTTTTCCCCGAAGATTTATCCGGTGTTCCTCCCGAAAGGGAAATAGACTTTGGGGATTGACCTTCTCCCCGATACCCAACATATCTTTATTCCTCCTTATATAATGGCTCCGGCGGAACATAAGGAGTTGAAGGATCGGTTAAAGGACTTATTAGATAAGGGTTTCATCCAACCGAGTATCTCTGCATGGGGTGCTCCGGTGTTGTTTGTTAGGAAGAAAGATGGTTCACTCCGTATGTGTATTGATTATCGGCAATTGAACAAATTAACCATCAAGAACAAGTATCCTCTTCCAAGAATAGATGACTTATTTGACCAACTTCAAGGGGCAAGTTATTTCTCCAAAATTGATCTCCGGTCAGGTTATCACCAATTGAGGGTGAAAGAGGAAGATATTCTGAAAATGGCTTTTAGAACCTGATATGGTCATTATGAGTTTTTGGTTATGTCCTTTGGTTTGACTAATGCCCCGGTGGCGTTTATGGACTTGATGAATATGGTGGTTAGACAATACCTTGACATGTTCGTAATTGTGTTCATAGATGATATTTTGATCTATTCGAGAAGTGTGAATGATCATATTGATCATTTGAGGATTGTATTGAAAATTCTCAAGGACCAACAAATTTATGCGAAGTTTAGTAAATGCGAGTTTTGGTTAAGGTTCATAGCTTTTCTTGGCCATATAGTTTCAAGCAAGGGTATTGAGGTAGATCCTACTAAGACGAATGCGGTCAAGAGTTGGCCTAGACCTCTATCACAAACAGATATTAGAAGTTTCTTGAGTTTGGCCGATTATTATAGAAGATTTGTTGAGGAGTTTTCATCTATTGCTTCTCCTTTGATGGCTTTGACTCAAAAGAAGGTCAAGTTCTTATGGTCGAAAGCTTATGAGAGAAGTTTCCAAGAGTTGAAAGATAGACTTACTTCCGCTCTGATTTTGATCTTACCGAAAGGGACGAATGGCTTTGTAGTATATTGTGACACCTCTAGAGTTGGATTGGGATGTGTGCTTATGCAAAATGGTAAGGTGATTTCCTATGCTTCAAGGCAACTAAATGTTCATGAGAAGAACTATCCTACCCACGACCTTGAATTAGCGGCGGTGGTATTTGACCTAAAGATTTGGAGGCATTATTTCTATGGGGTCCATGTTGATGTGTTTACCGATCACAAAAGTCTGCAATATGTGTTTACCAAAAAATATCTAAATCTTCGCCAAAGTAGATGGCTCGAGTTATTGAAAGATTATGCTATGAGTGTTCTATATCATCCCGGCAAAAAAAATGTGGTGACTGTTACCCTTAGTCTGTTATCCATGGGTAGTATTGCATATGTTGATGATGAGAGAAAGGAGTTGGTTCAAGATGTTCATAGGTTGGCCCTATTGGGAGTTCAACTAGTGGATTCCACCAAGGGTGGTATAATGGTCCATAATGGTTCCAAATCGTCTTTCGTGGTGGATGTTAAAGCAAAGCAATGTCTTGATCCAACCTTAGTTGATTTGAAATAGGCGGTTCTAAAGAAGTCTGTAGAGGCTTTCTCCCAACAGGGAGATGGCGTCCTAAGGTACCACGGTCATTTGTGTGTTTCGAATATTGATGACTTGAGGGAAAAGATCTTGTAAAAAGCCCATAGTTCTCGGTATTCTATTTACCCGGGAGCCACCAAGATGTACTGTGATTTGTGGGAGATCTATTGGTGGAATGGGATGAAGAAGGATATTGTGGGGTTTGTGGCTAAGTGTCCTAATTATCAACAAGTGAAGGTTGAGCATCAGAGACCGGGAGGTTTATCCCAAGATATTAGCATCCCTACTTGGAAGTGGGAATATTTGAATATGGACTTCATAGTGGGATTGCCTCGGACTCGGCATCAATATGATTCGATTTGGGTTATAGTAGACTGAATGACGAAGTCGGCCCATTTCATCCCCATCAAGGTTTCCTATACGACAGAAGATTATGCTAAATTGTACTTGAGAGAGATAGTAAGGTTGCATGGAGTGCCCTTGTCCATTATCTCCAATAGAGGTACTTAGTTTACTTCACAATTTTGGAAGTCCTTCCAAAAGGGTCTTGACACGAAAGTTAAGCTTACCACAACTTTTAACCCCCAAACCGATGTGCAAGAGGAAAGAACAATCCAAACATTGGAAGATTTGTTGACGGCTTGCGTGATTGATTTCAAGGGAAATTGGGATGACCATTTTCCTTTGATAGAATTTGCCTATAATAATAGCTACCATTCGAGTATTGGTATGGCTCCGTTTGAGGCTCTTTATGGTAGGAGGTGTAGATCTCCTATAGGATGGTTTGAGGTGGGTAATGTTTCTTTGATAGGACCCGAGTTAGTTCATGAGGCTATTGAGATGGTTCGACTCATTAGAGAGAGGTTGAGAACGGCCCAAAGTCGACAAAAGTCTTATGCAGATGTTAGAAGAAGAGACCTTGAGTTTTAGGTGCTTGATTAGGTTTACTTGAAAATCTCACCCATGAAGGGTGTAATGAGGTTCGGTAAGAAAGAAAAACTTAGTCCCTGTTTTGTAGGCTTATATCAAATTTTGATGCGTGTTGGTAAGGTTGCATATGAGCTTGATTTGCCAAATGGTTTGGTGTCGGTGCATCTTATTTTCCATGTCTCTATGTTAAAGAAGTGTGTTAGAGATCATACATCTATAATTCCCCTAGAAGGGTTAAAAGTGAAAGAGAACCTTTCTTATGAAGAAGTTTCGATTGAGATCTTTGATGTTTGACGTAATCAAAGACAGGACTTCTAATTCAGGTGTCAATGATCGCGTGCAGTAATATAACCCAACCAAATGGGTTGGGGTTGAGTCCCAAGGGATTGGTTGCAAGAACTAATAGAGAGGTAAAACTATGTTCTAATTAATCATAGCTATAAATATTAATGAGTAAAAACATGATAAATCAAGGGGTGACATGAATGTCAATTATCAATAGGGGTTTTTGTATTTGACTAAGAAACAAAAATAGCAAAAAAAAAGATAAGTAATAGGGAGACGGGATTCTTGGGATGTGATAGGAATATGGGATAAAATATATTATTGGGTAAATGCTATTGATAGTAAATCGCTGAACATTTGTAACTAGGCTAGACTTTAGTGAGGGTATATTCTCTTTCGAGCAACTTACCCCGAATCAACTTGGTTTCTCTCGAACACCAAGTTGTCGTAATTAAGCACAGCCTTTGCCTTAGCCTATTCACTCTCTCGAGCTAAGTGTGTGGGAAAAGGCTTAGGATTCACTCTCTCGAGCTGAACCCACGACAACCCAATAACCACCGGCTATCGATTTAGTTAGTCTTAGTTTTAAAACCTACTCTCTCGAGCAAGCCAAAAACACTAAGATGAAATCGTATTTACAACTACAGTCCCATTAAGTTCAAACACAACTACTAAAATGAAAATCACATTTAAACAGAAAATAGACTAACAATAAGCAATACCCAACAATAAATTTAACCCAATATTACACAAAAATCACACCCCAAGAATTGAGGTTTTAGCTAGACATGAATAAGAGATAGATATCAATACCAACAAGTGTTTCCATCAAGTGGGTACGATAGAAAATGTCTTTAAACACGTCTAGGATGAAGATTCTTGAATACCCACTTCCAATTTCTTGGAGTTCAAAACCTTCAAGCTCAAGAACAATGTCTCCCAAAAACTCTACGAACTAAAAACTGAAAACATTCTAAGTCTCAGTAATAACTCTCTACAACTTGATACTAAGCTACAGAATTAAATGAGTATTTATAGTTTTCAAAAATTTGTGTTGTGAAGGATCACTCAGGGCAGTTAGTCGGGATCGCCGATGCGCTCGGTGATCCGCCCTTTGGTCTGGTTCATCGCCTTTTAGCTTTTGCCTACAGCATCTTTGCGTTTTGAATCATTGGGTGATATGGAACTGCTTCGCGGAACTACTTGGCGATGCGCCAATTGCTCCCTTTCCTCACAGACTTGATCTTTTCCTTCATGGCTCAGCACACTGGAACATTAGGCGAGATTTAAGGCCTTTCAGCGACTCACCTAATGGATTAGGCGATCTTCAAGCCATCTTTTCTTCCTTCTTTCAGCCACTTCGTTCCATTTTGCGCGATAGCGTTCATGCTTTGTCTCTCAAGTCAAATACCTGAAACTTAAGGATTTACATTAGATATTGAGACAAAATATGCATTTGAGGACACTAATTCAATCAAAATATAGCCCTAAATGAGTCCAAATTGTGGACTCATCAATACCCCCAACTTAAACTTTTGTCTTGTCCTCAAGTAAAACTCAAGCTCAGCAGTTCAAAAAGGAATGTCTCAAACAGTGCTACACAAGACTCAATCATGAATGCACACACAAGACTCAACTTACTCATGCAAGGATCAATTGCGTACTCAAAGACTTAAGTTGTGACACACTATTATCAAAGAATTTCAAGCTCACTATACTTGCTTCAAATGCAAGTTCAAGCTCAACAAAGAAAATCAAATGCCCTCACACAAATAATGATTCGATCTTCACACACAATGGTTTAATTATTTAAAGTTCTGGAATCAAATGCAATGCTCACACTTACAAAGAAGAACACTATGCATGCTTTCACCCATAGGTTTGCCCGTATTTTCCAATTGACAATTGTTTCAGCTCACTTAAGATCAAAAAGGTCTTTTCAAGGCTTGTAATGGGGCTGAGTGCAAAGGTATGGTCATTTAGGCTCGGTGACTTTTATCCTCATGAAATGTGGTGCTCACAACACTTTCTTTCCTCTTCTTTCATCACTTTCTTTAGTGCTCTTAAGTCATCCCATAATTCACTTTCCATGGATTGTTCGGAAACCCCATTTCTTTTGTACTTTATTTCACGACTTTTTCTTTTTCATTCTTTTCTTCTCTTTTTCTCTCTTTTTTTTGTATGGAGGGGTTCCACTTTTGTCAACACCATGGGTTAAAGGAGACTTTCCTTGCACTTCTTGACTTGCCCATTTCTTTTCACCACATCCTCAACTCAGGCTTTTGGCCTAAGTTGGCTATTCAATCAACCACAAATCAAGAGGATTATAAGTAGTGGATTAAGAGAGCTCATGGTTTCATCAAGTTTCTTCCAAAGAAAGGTAAGGCTCAAGGGGTGTTCAAAATAGGTTCACACACACTCACAAGGTAGGCCACAAAAGAGGTATATGTCAAATTGGCTCACACTCTTCAAGGTTGCCTAAAATCATATCAAGAGATAGCCTTACTTAGTCGATCGGACTAACGGGGCAAATTCTAGGTGTTATCATGTATGGTTCATAGAAAGCTCATCGCACAAGGCATCGACACCAAAGCCAAACAAGACTTCACACTTTTGCTAGTGTGCAATGTTCATCACAAGAGAATCAATTTGATACTTGGCTAGTCACAACGAGATGCAAAGAGTTCAACATATTGTCTATGTAACTTCACTTGGTCTCATCGTAGCCGCACATTCATGTTCTTTCGATTATGAGAACTATCTGAGTCATCGATATTGATCAAAACCGTGACTCAAATTTGCCAAAGAACAGCCACATTCAAGTACATACAAGAATGGGTGAAAAATTTGGAAGGGTCAAAAATCATTTACAATTAAAGAAAAGAGCCACAAGCTCAAACATCCGCTAAAAGCAGTGCAAAACACAATTGTAAGCATAACGGCCCCAAATATATAAACAAAACATCAAACCTCAATATTCACACAAAAGGTGGGCCTCACCCCACCACATAAAAAAAATCATTAGTCCTCAAATGCAAATGAAGTAAAGTATGCAAAAAGTGAAAGAAAGTAAGATAGCGATGGAGGTAAAGAGGGGATCCTGTCTACGCAATCTCTCCATCTATCTATGCCTCAATGCCCGATGCAGCAGTCTGGACTTGGGCATCAGTGCCCGGAATCACCTCATAAGCAACAACTCCACTAAAGACAGCCATGGAGGTCTCTGCCAGTGACGTCTTCATAACTGTCCTTGCAAGATCTGGAAAATCTCTAAATATGTTCTCCTCATGTACCCCAATCTGCTCCTTGTCGGTTTCAGCATCCGACTCCTCAACTGCAGTCTCATCCTGATGTACATCACCAGTAGTATCCATAGGAATCCCTGAGGTCTCAGGAGTATCCACGTCATATGCATCCTGAATCAATGAAGTGAAGTCGGTAGACTTCAAATAGTCTACGTCCTTTCTCAAATCTGCTACCTCGGCTTTCAAAGCCAGAACCTCGGAGGTCGCCTCCTGTCTGCTCTCACAAGCTTCAACTCTCGTAGTGAGAGTGTCAATAGAAGTCTGCATAGGGTTCAGTACAGCTAGAATCACAGCCTCAATCATTAATGGGACATCTCTCCAGTCTGGTAGCTCTCACGTCAGCTGACTGAGCAAGATGCTTCATCTTCAGGATCATTGCCTGAGTGATCTTGATCTACTGGGAGGAAGAGGATGTACCTGGGGCCTGTGAGGAGGAAGAAGGAGCAGAAGTACCTTAAGGCCCGAATGCCAAAGTAGGGAAAGATGCTTATGCAGGTATAAAGTCGACATCCACCTCTGGAGAAGTATCTGTAGGGGCTGCTCTCCTCTGTCAGCCTCCTCTCTAGTGTACTCAGCCTCAATACACAGGATATCAGTGGAGGAGGAAGGGGTGATCTCAATATCTCTTGTATCATCCCGGGGCACTCCTGCTCGCCGGCATAGTTCTGTGATAAGTACTGGGAACGGCAGTGAAGTCTGACTCTGCTTAGCCCTCATGGCCATATCTTGCTTAATAATAAGCCTCATATTAATGCTTTTCCTAGAAATAATTGATCCCAGACATGCTGCCTTAGGAAGACGGAGAACGGACTCATTTTGGGATGGCATGATGGAGCTGCTGATAAATCCAAACCAATAACGTGCAGTGACACTCAAGTCCCTTTTTTCAATTGGGACTCCCGCCTCGATCTACCTCAGGGTGGTGTCTGAAATGAGGGGTGCCAACCAGCCCTTTAGTTCATCCAATGAAGCTGTAGCGGTAGTTAGGTTGGGGTAGTCAAAGTCATGCCCTTTGTCAAGAAAAGAGTTGATGTACTCTCTATTGCATTGAACTTCCTTTCCCCGAACCATGATCGACTTAACTGGTCTGACCTCACTCGCCTTAATTTTGCTCTTTGGGACCAACTCACCATATGTGGTATAGAATTCCAGGACCCATGAAGGAATATAAGGTCCTGGTGAACTGCCCAAATCTATGAAAGTTAAGGGTGTCTCTTACATTGGAATACTTTCTTGAAAGGCCTTCTGTCAATAAGATTTTCTCCTCGAGAATAGTTCGTAGCCTATCTCATTTCAATCTGTTCAGTGGCCTAGGAGGAGGAATGACAGGGAGCACAGGGGGTACAAGGGGTGCCTGAGTTGGCACTGATTATGTTGCAGGAGGAGTGGCAGCTGAGGGAACTCTGGTGGATGTGGTTTGAGATATAGACCGGAGCTCATTCCTTCGGGAAATCAAAGGATGCTCGTCTTCAAGCTCAGACAAATCAGCCCGGGTGTCAACAACCACTCTCTCATATGTGTGCTTCTTTCTTTTATCTTTGTCTCCCGGTGGGAGTTCTTTCCTTCTCTTCTTTGGAGGATTTGATCCCCCTTCGTTTATAGTAATGCCCCATGCTTTCTTTTGGGGTTGCCTATCTAGATTTATTCGCACCATATCTGCAAAACATTGGAGAAAAGTTAGTAAATATTCACATTAAAACACAGAAAGTTAACTGCAGAAAGACTCGCCGATCAATTCGGCGAGTCGCCGAATTTCTTTGGCGAGCTAAATCGGGCTCGCCGAAGGGATTGGCTTAATGTTCTCAGAAAGTCGGCGACAAGAGTTCCCTTTTGGCGAATCGTCGATAGCTTTCGGCGAGCAAGGGCTAGTCCACCGAAAGTTCCAGTGCAAAAGGGCTAAGCGGTGCAGACAAAGGGCGATAAAGAAGACTTTTGGCGAGTCGTCGAGTGCTTTCGGCGACCTCAGGCTTCTCGCAGAAATTTACAGAGTCAATCATCAAATAAGGCATGAAATTAAAGGCGAGATGGGGACATTAGGTGAATCGCCGAATGGTTCGGCGAGCTCGACCCAGCTCGCAAAACGGCCCAAGGTGCCTATTTTCAACCCAAATGCTTTGTCTCTCAAGTCAAATACCTGAAACTTAAGGATTTACATTAGATATTGAGACAAAAATATGCATTTGAGGACACTAATTCAATCAAAATATAGCCCTAAATGAGTCCAAATTGTGGACTCATCAATCTTAGACCGAAAAGTTAAAAGGTTGAGGAACAAAGCGGTTGCTTCCGTTAAGGTGTTATGGAGAAACCATCAAGTTGAGGGTGCTAATTGGGAGGCCGAGGCCAAGGCCGATAGGATGTCCCGATATCCTCATCTTTTTCCTCCTATTCTAGCTTGAGGTAATGAGTTCCTCTTGGTTTTCTTATGTTTGAAGTCATGTGTGTTTTATGTGTTTCCATGATTTCCTTAAATTGCATGTTCATGAAAAAGCTTGAGTTTAGAAAAAAATGGATTTTGTGAATTATTTTCCTCATGTTGTTGAGTATTGAGTACAAGTTGCTTGTCGACTACATGAGATGAGTTGTAGAACATGCCTTGACTTGGAGTGGAGATCCCTCTCCTTGAATTTGCGCTTTTTGAGATTAAATTGCATATGAGCTCCATGAGATTGTGTAGAGCATTGTTTTTGAGTTGGAGATGATAGTTCCTACTTGAACATGAGAAATGTTAATATTTCATGCATATTGGGTTGTTATATGTAGTTCCTACTCCCTTATGGTGCATTAAGTATGTCGAGCTTGGAGATGATGTGTCCTTAGTTGTGTGCATTTTGATGAGTTGCATGCATGATGGGCTGCTAGTCTTGAGTCTTTTTGTTTTGAAATGTGCCTAGAATCTCATTCGAGGACAAATGATCCCAAGGGGGAGATAATATAGCACCCCGAATTCAAAACGAGGCAAAATAGCAGTTGTTGGGAAATTGCAGGTGCCATCCACGAGAGCCAATCATGGCTCGTGAGTTGACCCACGGACCGTAGGTTGGGTTGTGGGTAGGCAACCTCAGAAAATGGTCAAGGCCATGGACCACGGTGGGATCTATGCCCCGTAGGTGGGTCCACTCCCCATGGTCCCAGCAACCGTCAAATGGCCAAAATTCTCTGACAAGGACGGACCATAGGTCCATCCACAGTCCGTAGGTCGTGGTCTCATGGGTGGGGACCTAGCAGTTATTTTAGGGACTTTAGGGTCTTTTCCGGTTTTAATTAAATCAATGTGGTGTCATTTTTACTAAGCCTAGACCACTTATATAAGGATTTTAGACCCCTAAACTCACTCAATTAAGTCATTCTCTCCAATTCCCAAAAGAAAACCCAAATCCTCTCTCAAATATTCTCTCTCTAGAAGGTGGGAAAAAAAAAGGAGATTGAAGCTAGGTCAAGATCAAGTCTCCCAATCTTCAAGATTTTGTGGGCGTTGTGACTAAGGTATGATGGCTTTTCATCCATGGGATACTTTCGCTCATGGAGTCCCCTAGAATTCCACAATTTGAAGAAAAATTTCCCCAATTCTAATTAGGGTTTCTTCCAATGTTGTGGGTTATGATGAATGTTGATCCAATTGAGTGGATTGTGATTTTTTATGATTGAATTGATAGAATGGCATGTATTTAGAAAGAAATTATGTGTACTATGCCTATCCTATGATTTTAGGGTAGAATTGATATGATTGGGTTGATGCCATGAAGGGAAACTTTGTGGGTTAGATATCTTCTTATAGAATTGATGAAGTATGATTAGAATCACTTGAGATCAAAACATATATGATGAATATGATGTTAATTGCTTGAGATTATAGCATAGATGATGATCATGAGATGTAGTGCTTTGAGAGTAAAACCTAGGCTATGAGTTGTTGATTGTTAATGTTATGATGTGGAAGGGATACTTCCCATAATGAATTGATAAGCATGGTTTAATGAATGTGAAAGGTTTACTCACATAAATGATTCTAGGTTAAAAGGATTACTCACCTAAAATGAATCTAGACTAAAAGCTTATGTAATTGATGAGACTAGAGGTGATTACCCTTGACCTCCATATGTAAGGATATGAAGTGCTTCACATACTCCTTAGAATTGAACAAGAGGTGAGATCCCACATTCTTACTATGATGAATGGACATGAAGGCAAGTACCCATGATCCTTATTAAATGATGTGGAGGTGAGTACCCGTGTCATATGATGAGATTGTGGAGGCGACTACCCACGATCTAAAAGTAAGTAAGGCAAGAGGCGAATACCCATTAGCCTTTATAAGCTAGGCATTGAGGCGAATCCCCATGTCTTTAAAAGTAAATATGAATAATGTAATTATGTTATGAAGATGATTTTATTGGAATGTTGCTAGATATGTCTTCCATGATGCAAGATTGACTAGAGGTGGATGACCTATGTCTTGGCAAAGGATAAGTGAGGTTACTTAAGGAAGTATTCCTCTTTCATTATGAGGCTTATTATGACTTGATTATGCTTATGATTTATGTCTTATGTTGACTAATGCTTATGTTTATGTTGTTTATGCTAGCCATAATATTTAGTACTTGATTGTACTAACACATACTTTTGCCGACATTCTTATCAAATGTAGGGTCCGGCGACATTGATTCTCACACTCGTGGCTAGCTTCGTTGTTGATCAAGGAAGTGAAGTTTTGGTGAGTCCTTATTGTGTTCGAGGATGTGATCACCACTTTCTTTTATGCTTTTCTCTTATGTCTTGGACTATTGTATGGGTTGTGACCCAAGACTTTACTCATGTTGTTTAGATGGTTTGAGACAATGTTGTTAGACTTCCGCTCGTTTTATAAAAGACTTTGAATGTATTGAAAAGTTTTAAATTCCCGCTCATTTCTATTACTTTATGTTATGATATGCTAAGTGGCTTGTATGAGGCCTCTCGGGATCTTATATGTCTTGTTACATCTAGGGGGTACCTCTGGATCGTGACAAAAATATAGGTTCAGATGCTCAATATCCAGTTCGCGGTTAGTATGACTTCATATCAGTTCAGAACAAGATTTTGGTGAGTCATCATCATTCGAGGACAACCTTTATATTTATTTCATTTATTTAGTCTTCAGTTTTCATATTGTTATAGTTAGTTGGGGGGCTTGTCCTAGTAATTCATCTAAGTAGAGGTTTTTCGATAGTCAATCAAATATGAGTCTTTTAGCATTATCTTATGTTTGGATGAACTCATTTTGAGTATTTAGTTTTACTTAGACTCACGGTATATTTCAGTTTAGTTTCCCATGAATACTTTCAGTCATTATCTATATGTTATTCTTAGTGTCATGCCATACCATGGATCAGCTTGGAGTCACTTGTGGCTTTAAACACTGTGTTATAAGTAGGGAATAGTATCATAACTTGACATCAAGAAACCTGAACATTTCACCATCACTGCACAAGTGAAGTGTACAATCACTAATGAATCATTTGTTGAGAAGTATGAAACTGCAAAAAGATCTGCCTCATGTGCATCAATAACTTCTGCTAGTTGTTCTTGCAAAGTTAAGAGACCTTTAATTTTTTTAATTTTCAAACTTGGATATGTGCCCTATTTGCTTATATTTTCCGCATATAGAATCGACTCTCCACCAATAGTACTTTTTCTGATATGTTGTTTTTTGCAATGTTTACTCGGAGAAAACTTTTACTTTACCTCTTCAATATTTTTTGACTATCATGCTTGCCCTTATTTTTTTTGGTTGAATTGTTGCTTTTCTTTACGTAATATTGCTTTTGTATAGAGAAAGCTCCTTCACTGAACTTGTCCCATCTCATAGTCTTTCTTTGCTCGTGTACTTAAAGAGCACTCATTAGTTCACCTAATGAGCACTTTCTTAGGTCCTTGAATTTTTCAAGAGGGAAAATCTTAGAGTCAAATCTCTCGGGTGAGTTACAAGAATGATTGTTTCATCCTCCTGCATATTCAAGGACTCAAACTCTTTTTTCAAGTTCAACACTTGCATTTGACATGTCCTATCGTCATCTTATATATTTTTTCAATATATCACAAAGTTCTTTTGCTGTCTTACAAGCCTTGATTTTGTAGAACACGAACTGCCACAAAATTCTGCATAATAGACTTTGCCCTAAGATTGTTTTTGCCTTCTCTTCACTATTGGATTTCATCTAAGACAAGATATATAGGATTTGCCTGTAAACACATGTACAGGTCTATCTTCTGCCGTAATTTTTCGATTTCATAGGCTTTCAAAAAAAAGCATGCATCTTCACAAATCAAATTTGATAATTTTAACTAATGAAAGTGAAATGTGGTTTTAAAGGTAGGTTGCTAGATGTCGTTTGTGTTGTCGCTAAATTAAAAAATTTTGAGCCTATAAGATCAACAAGATCTCTGATGTCACTGTAAAAACAAAGACTATCTAAAGTTGAATTGAAGTATAAAAATACAAACAACTCATTAAAATTCCATCATATTATTAACTTGGAGAACATTAGAATTTATACAAAAAATCCTATCTAATAACCACTTACAAAGTGGATAAAAAAAATTAATAAGAAAATGTGTCGCTAACCGCCATAAAAGGCCTCGAACTTTAGAAAGTTAAGCAAATATGTTTGACTACGTATTTTGCTAGAAAATAAGAAAGCAATAAATTGAAATTTTAAAAAAAGTTAGGCAACTAACTTTGACCGAGTATTTTCCTAGAAAATAGGAAAGCAATAAATTGAAATAAAAAAAAAAGTTAGCCAACTAACTTTGACCAAGTATTTTGCTAGAAAGCAATAAACTAAAAAAAAAAAAAAAGTAAAAAAAAGTAAAAAACAGTAAAAACAATAAGTTGAAAGTAAAAAAGCCAATTGTGCAAGGATGATAACCAACTACATGTAGCATTTCTATGGACAGTGATAAGGCACTTCATGTATAATGTACTATACATATACAAGGGTTGTCTGTCACAACAGATTCTTGAGGAATATACATAAATCTAGAAGCAGTAAGATGGTATTATTGTACACTCGTATACAACATAAAAGACAAGTCGTATAGACTTCCTACTAGTCATAGTGTACAAGTCAATGTTTATGCAGTGGAAGACAAGCTAATGTTAACGAGGTGTAATATTAAGAGTAACACCACTAATAAGATCACCACCTGATACATTGGATGATGATATAAATAGGTCTCCACTTCTAGTATTAGAAAATGAAGCTGATGATGTAGTTTCACTGAAACTGGCTTTATTATCCAAAGGATCGGTGTCGGTATATGGCATCATTTGGAGTATGGTTTCTAGCGTCCTAACCACCTCCAGCATTGAGGGTCTGTCTTCTGGTTTGTCCTGGCAACACTTCAGGGCCAACTCCACCATCTTCTCCGCACATTCGGAGGGGTAAGATCCCATGTTCTTATCCATAATGGAGAACATTACTCCCGATTTATGAGCCATTTTTACCTGTCATGGACAGTTAAAGGTTATATACATACACCTATGCTTTTATTGCTAAAATGCTAGACAAACATTCACTGTTTTTGTATTCCAATAGGTGTTCAGCCGACAGAAATACCTCACGGACAATGTTTTTTCCATGTGAGATAGGATGCATGCCAGTTAAGATCTCCAGAAATACAACCCCAAGGCTGTAGACATCACTTTTATCTGTCATTTTACGGGTCAAGAAATATTCGGGATCAAGGTAACCCTGTGCATATACATAAGAAAATCAGTAAGATCATTGCACAATTATTTCCTTAAATCTAGAGCATAGACAGACTTACAGGTGTCCCCTTCACCATTGTTGACACATGATTAGGCAGAAGACCTTCATCATCCTGGACAGGTGCAAGCCGAGACAATCCAAAATCAGCAACTTTGGCAGTGAGTTTAGAGTCTAAAAGAATGTTGCTGGCTTTAATATCCCTATGGAATATGGGTGGATCAGCTTCAGTATGGAGGTAAAGGATGCCCTTAGATGCCCCCAGTGCGATCCCCAACCTTGCTCCAAACTTCAAATTTTTTTTACATTTGGCTGTCAAATGATGGAAATCACCTACTTAGATAGCAATACAAAAGTTTCTTGACCGATGTCAATTTTAAGTTTATCACAGCCGCATAAAGAAACTAACAACTTTTCTTGTTCTGATAAGGAAAAAGAAGATGGAATCTATGTTTCTCTGACTATTAGATTTCCTGCAATATCTTTTCCATTATGCAACTTTTAGATCGATCACCACCTTGACAAGGGTTTCTCCACAAACACAATAAAATACTGAAGCCTGTATTATCAATTCACCATAGTACTACTAATGACACAACATGTGCAAGGAACATCTATAAACATTGCAACTCCGCATTGGATCTTCACTACTAAACTAAAAGAAAGAAATTGAGGAGGATTAATCATATGAAAGCTAGAAACAACCAGGAAACAGTTCTTACCAGAAAGCCAGTCTCGCAAAGTTCCATTGGGCATGAACTCATAAATCAGCATCTGCAAATGTATACAGAAGACTCATAATTGCTCGACTATATCACTCTTTGTGCTAAACAAGAAGACTTCAGTAGCTCAAGAAAGCATTTAGTCTGCTACACATTCAGTCTGATCATTAGCAACTGAAGTGAGAAAGAATACAAGAAGGTTTATGATGCTACACTAAAAAAATATGACTAACTATGATTAAAAATGATGAATGGTGTGAATTATTAGTAACTAAAACAGTTGGAATTGAAAAGGTTTTCAGCTTTTGTCATACCTGCTCTCCTTCTTCGTCACAGTATCCAAGCAACACAACCAGATTACGGTGATGTAACCTTGATAATAGTTCTATTTCGGTCAAGAATTCCTTTTGCCCCTGCAGGGATCCTACTTTTGCTCGCTTGATAGCAACAACTGTTTTGTCAGCTAAAATTCCCCTAAAGACGGAACCATATCCTCCTTCACCAACTTGAGTTGAGGTATCAAAGTTGTTAGTGGCCGAAGTCATTTCTCTGAAGGTGAAACTTTTAACGCCATCTACTTTTATAGAGAGGCTTGAAGCTGCAAACAAAAACCCATAGTCATCAATTTTGCAGAAAGAATTAAAAATAGCAGACTTGATAAAGTAAAATTATAGCTAATCTAATAAGAGGACTTACACAAACGTTTTCTTGACAAGATCTTTTGATACTTAGCACGTCGTCTTGTGATTAATATAGTGGCAATTGAGGAAACAAAGGCAGCAAAAGCACCTGCTGCTACAATGCAAGCTATCACAACGCCTTTGCTTTGTCTTTTACCTTTCATTTCAGGATTCACTGCAGATAATATAAGAAATCAAAGCTTGTACAAAGGAAATCAAACAATTGAGCCATTATCTTGTCTGTGATAACCAAGCAGCCCTTGATATCACATCAAATCGGTGGTATTTCATGAGAAGACTAAGTACATTGAGATTGACTGGTACTTTGTCAGAGAAAAGATGATCCCAAGAGATATTGTTACAAAATTTGTGAAGTCGAGTGATGAGTTTGCAAATATTTTCACCAAGTCCCTCACTGATCCTCATATTAATTACATCTTAACAAACTCGGTACATCTGACTTGTATGCACCAGCTTAAGGGGGGAGTGTTCGAATAGGATTGTGTATATTGTCCTACTTGGAAATGAATTGTAATGTAGAATCTATAAATAGGGCTCAATGTAATAAAAGAATACATAATTTTAATACTCCCTCCATCCCATTTTATATGAGTTAGTTTGACTTGGCACGGAGTTTAAGAAAGAAAGGAAGACTTTTAAAACTTGTGGTCTAAAAAAAAGTGATAGATATTTGTGTGGCTATAAATCATTTCATTAAGGTAAAATTGACATTTTAATAAATTATTACTTGATATAGAAATGTGTTATTCTTTTTGGGACTGACTAAAAAGAAAAGTAAGTCATATAAACTGGATAGAGGGAGTAATATTTTTCTTCTTTATTTCTCACATGGTCTCAGATCCACACTGATCCCAATTTATTGTTTCCGGTGTTGAACCCCCCCTTATTATATTGTCCACGCTCCAATGTCAATTCTTGGGAGTGCAGCAAGGTGTTGGAGTGACAAGGGTTATTCTCCTTATATGATTTTGGACAATCCCCTCCTCATGAGCTAGCTTTTTGGGAGGCCTAAGGTCCATTTTTTTTTATCCACTTTCATCCCAACAAAAACTGTAAGGGCTGAGACCTCCAGAATTGAAGCTCTTGAAGAGAGACTGGACCAAACTATCTAAGTTTGAACCCCTTGAAGTTTCAACCTTTTAATCAAGTTAGTGAGATCCTTCAAGGTTCCTCAACGTAAAATATCTGAAGTCTTAAAAAAACTTTGGATATAAACAAAGACTTCATTGTCTTTTTCAACCCAATATATATGAAGTCCTTAGAAGATCATGGATCATAGTCTTTTGTTGCTTATCTAAACTATTTGATTATATGAATTAAGATCCTTATACTTGTTGGCTAGAAGTGGCAATGATAGTCAAATATTTCAATCTTATCCACATGCTGCATGTCAATGATTCAATTGTCATGCAATTGTAGTAACACAGCCTAAGTTGTTACAAGTTGAATTAGAATCTATTTAAGCTGTGAATACTTACAGTGTGAATAAGGTCCGAGGAGTGTGAAGTTCAGGAGCTCATATGGTCCAAATAGGTGACTTCCTTGGAATTCCCAAGAGGCAAAAATCTCACTGATACGAAGAATCTCACTTTCATTAAATGTATTGTCCCCAACCACCGGGAAAAGCTTCAAATACATCCTCAGACGAGGTCCTTTTTCCCAAAAATATGAATCGATCCACAATTGGTAAAGATCCAACTGAAGGGAACTAGTCACATAAGACTCGAATAGTTGCTTGTACGGATCAAAATAAGAAATACTAGGACTTTTCAACCTGTACCCAATTCTAAGAGGTGAGGCACAAAAGCATGGTTTAGGTGATGCAGGAACATATTCATAATAGTTGTCAGTTGGACAAGCATGAATAGGACAAACACCACTTGGATTTGTTGAATTACTAGGTTCGTCGTCATCTGCTCCAAAGTCAGGGCCACAGTATTTACCAATGTTTCTGATACTTGTACTGCTGCAGATGGGATTGCTTTGGAACCTGGAAATCGTCTGCTAAAGTTAGGGGAAGACTATGAAAATAATAAATGAATTTTAACATAGTACAAAATCTAAAACATTTTTATTGACATGTTTCTTTTGAGAAACATTGAGCAGATTTTCAATTAAGAATTCAAGATGAATTGACCTCATGAGATAGAAAGAGATCAGTAAGTAATTTTTGAAAGATGACCTCAATTCACTGTCAAAATCAGATATTTATGAATAATTGGACAACAAGAATGAGTGCATAACTGAAAACATGAACTCCAGAGACAGTAACAAAGATGTACAAGTAATTTTAGACCAATAACTCTTTTTGTTTGGCACAATTTCCATTCTCCACTTTCCTAAATGTGATGTTTTCCTTCTTCAAGAATTTAATGATACCAGTTTATATCACTTGTCTTGATGTGATATACTGCAGAAAAACTCCCTCAGTTTCACAAACTATTAGAATCTAAGTTGCTTGGACTAGGGTGTGGGTGTCCGATACGGGTGCGGATCTAAAGGTCCGATCCTTCATGATATGATATAACTTTTAAGATTCAGGGATATGGATCCATGAATGGATACGGGTGCAGGGATTCGCCTAAATATAATTGAAATATCTAAAAGAGTTATAAAACCTATATTATGAGATATTATGTGGAGAACTTGAAGAGAATCTTGGAAGGAGATCAAAGGAAAATGAGTGACATAGAAATTTCTATATAAAAGGTATTCCATTTTCTTCAATTTCACCTTAGCTTTTGTATTGATTATAAAAATCATTAAAACTGTCCAGACTTTCTCCATCAATTTTGGTCCAAATACCCAAAATCGGACACGAATCCCACACCCATATCCTGTCGACACGGGTGCGGCACCAAAAGTGAAGAGTCCGAGCAACTTAGATTAGATGTGTCATAAGGCATGTAGTGGACTCAAATTTTACAGAAACTTCCTTCCTCTCCATTTGTTCAGGCCTCCTTTCAACGAATAAATGAGAGACTCAACAAAAGACAAAAACTCCTTTTATGCTCATAGTTTCCCTCTATTTATATCTTTTTACCCCCCACCCCCCCCCACCCCACACACACACTTCTCATTTATATTATTGGGTAAAACTTTGTACTTTTTCAAGATTTACGCTGATCAGGACCATAACCAATATTATAGGGCCCTTCATCATTTCATCCTTTTCCACTGCAACTAGATGAAAATATGTGACTAAGAATTTCAGAATTCCCTTTTCTATCTATACCTCCTTTTTAAGCATACTTAAATTTTTCAAACAATGAAAAAACTGAAAACCACAAAGGTTCTCTCAACTCCTTGTTCTTTCCATTTTGTTTACATTTTATAAAGCACCATACATGAATTTGCTAAGAGCATGTGTATCGGTGTGTGTGGATAAAACATAACAGAAGTGATTCCATGCATTTGTGCTTCTTCAAGTAATTTAAGTAATTGTTGTCACACACACGAGGAAAATCGACGTACTTTCCCTTTTTGGTATGGCATATTGCTTCTGTTATTCTAGTTTCTTTACCCATTTGTTTGTCCTATTTATGTGGCCCATGAGGACATAAACCGACATTCAAATTGTTCTATTTTTGAATTTGAAAGAAGAAATCATACCTTAGTGTGACATTTACAGGAGGTTCAAAAGCACCCGAAATGTTTGAAACTGAATTATTCCGCAGATCACTAGGTTTGCAAAATCAATGAAAGAGTTGTTAGAAAGAAATCCTCATTCAAAGGTTTGACTCTGGAAGTAAATACTTCTATTGAAATAAGATCTGTTATTTTTCTGCTTCACATCTTACATCACAAGTCTGGAAGTTGTATTAAAGATCTTGTTTTGCCAAATGTCAGTGGAAATGGAACCATTCAGAAAGTTGTTCTCAAGAGACCTGTGACAAATTTGTCCCACCAATTCGTTAATGGTACATTTCCTTCAGTGAAATAGTAGATATTGCAAGACGAAGTCCAGATTCTCACAGTTTCTGCAGGGAAGGAAGGAGAGAAAAGTTCTTGGGTATAGATCCATTAAGACGGTTATGTGATAGAATACTGCATCATGCATTTGAAATATACATTAGAATATGCTAAAAAGTAAAAGGAACCCAGGCAATCCAGTTCAAATGCTGTGGAAACAAAAGCCAACATCTGTCAATTTATATAACTATATGAAGAAACTATCGAGGCCAAATCAAAAGGCTTACATAGTTGTCATATTGTTGGAAAGCTTATTCTGTGGTATAGATCCAGAAAGTTGATTCCAGCTGAGATCACTGTATAGCAAGCAGAAGCTAGACATTTTCAGAGATCTACTAGTTGAACAATCTTGAAGTAAAAATATACAGATAAAGCTTAACAAAAGAAGAAGAACAAAACAATAACAAACTCGCACTTACAGATAGCTTAGGTTTGCAATTCTGCTGAAATCAGGAATGGATCCCTGCAAAGAGCAATTTCTGACACTTCTGCAATACCAGAAGCAGCATTTGATCTTCAATAAGTGTGCAAGATGAGGACCTAACTTCATGTTTATTTCTACCAACATGTTCTATCATGATAAAATACTCCATAATCTGTCTTTCAAAAATTCAAACATAATGTGGGAGTCCAAAATATGTTTCGGTTTATTCCTTTCTCATATATAACTTTTTGGTAAGTTGTCTTTTCACAACATGTATCATGAATTCATTATATCTGTTATACCTTCATACCCTTTCTCTCCATCATCATCTAACATGTAAAGAAAAGTAAAAATAGAATAAGAGCTCTGCTAGGATCGATGCAATTTAGAAAAGTTAAAGGTGGAAATTGAACTGATCACTATCAATATTAGCATCTTAGTCTTCAGATGTTTAGTGAACTTATTGAACCCTCACACCATTTTCCTGATAGACTGAATAGGAAAGAGAAACCACAAGGCAAATAAAGGGTCAAACATTATCAAAAGAGAGAAAGGGAATACAACAGATGAAGAAATGCACAAGCTGAAAGTCGAAAAGGGATACAAACCCAAGGGTGTGGTCTAGTGATCGATGAATATAGAACCATGAAATCTAGAGTTTGAATCCTAGCTGACAAAAAAAGAGTTAGGCATCTTCTTCCTTATATGCCTAATGCTTAGAGGTAAATGCAGGTATATGTTGGAACAATCAAGGTCCTCACAAGACACCACCGTAATCATGAAAGAAATGGCCAGGCGTTATACAATTAACAGCTCCATGAGCAAAAAACATATGTTTATCCAACTTTTCAATTATTGGCTTTAAAGAATACCTGCATTGGTTCATAATTTCACACCTTTAAAAATACAACGCAAGTTCCAAAATCTTACTCACAAGTAAACATAAATTTTAAATAACTATGCTATGCATTTCAGAGACCTAAATATACAGAAATGTAATGACACTTGATCTCCTTAGCTCTGTATGTTTACTACTTACAAGACAAAGCATTAGTCTTGGAAGCAATAAATGTTGTGTAAAATAAAATGTTTCTTGTCGAGCAAGGAAGATCTATACCATACGACATAGAGCTGAGGATTTGCATCAAGAGATAATAAGGACTGAAGATTATCGTTCAATGGCTTCCTTTTAACGGATACACAATATTCAAAACTTGTCTTAAACCAATTAACATATATGGCACATTAAAAACGGAAGGGAAAAAGAAAATAAACAGAAGGATACTAGCTACAAAGGCGCTAGAGCTAAGTATAAGCAGAAAGTAAATTTCTATAGAAATCTCACAAACAGGTATCAGGCTCCACAAATATGAGAACTCTATGAGAAAAGGAAAGGTAAAACTGTCATGTGTGACATGCGTGAAGATGCAATTTCAATGCTTATTCTAAGGAATGGTCAGACTGACAAATCCAATATATTTTATGGATTAATACCCAAGTCTCTAAACCTCATGATGAATGAGAGAGTACTAAAAAGATTTTAAATGTCATGGTGCATAAGCCTACACATACACATGAATTCATTTCCCTCATCAGTCTAGAATATAGTAGTTATACTAGCTCTTCCAAAGTGTGATTAACTGTATTGTCCCTTAGAGACAACACACGCATTCTCATCAATGGGATATAAAATAAGGAAAAATGAAAATAATAAACTAAAGGATATTTCCAAGGAGCATTTACAGTTTCAGTAGTGACGAAAGGTTTCCATAAGAAGCTGGAATCTCAGATCCACTGAAATTGTTATTGTCAAGTTGGCTGCATAAAGAAAAAGAGAATGAGACTCTAGTATCTATGGATCACAGGAAAGGAATCTTCACACACATTGCATATATAAAAACTAAAGCAGCTAGATTACATGAAAGGTTTAAGCTGAAGGCAATTTACATCTCCATAAAAGATTTTCTAGTATCAGTTATGGCGAGGGATAGATAGATTTTACGATTTACAGTAATAAAAAATTCTGAAGATGGTGATCAGGAGTGTTCTTAAACTCTATATCTGTTACAAGATGTATCATAAAATATGCTTTGTGTTATGAATTGTCTGGCTATTTGGTCGATAAAGTGAGTACAGCTAAGATAAACAAGACAATGTCAGGCAATTTTTTTTTTATTTTTTTTTATTTTTTTTTCAAAAAAATAACATGTCAATAGCCCTTCATAATCTATGACTAGTCTATTCTAATCTTTATTATTCAAACATGACTTTATGTTCTATTTATAAACGAACTAGCCAAAATTGTTAAACCACTTGACAGAAACACATACAGTGGAAGTTGTTTCAGCAATTAAGTAGGACACAGTATAAAATTTACAAAAAGATAACTTGTCAAGATTGTTTAACCACTTGATGGAAAACATTTGGTGAGGGTAGTATCTGCAATGATATATACAAGGAACTTACAGGATTGCCAGATCTGCGAGCGCAGAAAACTCGGGAGGAAGGTAGCCAGATAGATTGTTATTATCCAGAAGCCTGTTGAAAAAGATATTGTCATAAGACCATGTAGCAATCAGGTAACTAACAGAAACAGACTAATTTCAAGGGTTATGTGCCCTAGAAGCCTCTGAGATTATGTGTGTCAGCTTGAAAAGTGACAGCTAAGAGGAATCTTTCTTGTTAACTTACAAGTGAAGAATAGTGGACAAGTTGGAAAGCTCGTGAGGAATTTGACCACTCAGTGAATTGTTATTGAAGTGGCTGCAGACATATCATATGTTAAATTAAATAAAGAAGACGAAAATTTAGATTTGATTGCATCTGAAAGTTAGCAATCAAATGAGTACTCACATATGTCTGATCTTATTTAAATTAGAAAAGGATTTTGGAATTTCTCCTGATATCTCATTCTGGTCTATCTGGAATCTATTGAGATTTGATAGATTACCGAGTTCATCCGCTAAAGATCCTGACAATTGGTTTCCATTCAAAAGCCTGCATGAACATTATTGCTCCA
The DNA here is from genome assembly GCF_000226075.1 of Solanum tuberosum. NCBI lineage: Eukaryota > Viridiplantae > Streptophyta > Magnoliopsida > Solanales > Solanaceae > Solanum > Solanum tuberosum. Next base: position 338,422 of record NW_006239235.1, read on the forward strand.
GGATCAAACTAAAATTGAGATCAATAATTTCACTAGCAAAAGGCTTCACTTTTTCCTCAATGAACTTTCCATCAAAAGAATTTTCCAAGTGCTGAAAATTCCTCAAATCTGCAGAATTCAGGTAAATCTTGTTCCTCTACAATAATAAACAATAAAGTATCTCCATCCCAAAGCGGAATACCTTAACTTATTCGAGAAAAACAATTAAGGCCTCCAATATGAGGTTACAGGAATTATCAGCTATTAATAATATGAATTCATATTGAATCAGCCAAAGGTCAGGTTCGACTGTTAACAGCATAATAAATATAAACACTATTTTGATGTTATCTCAGCATTTGCTGGTGGGTGAGTAGAGGGGGAAATGTGCAAGAAAATGACACTGGAAATTGGAGTTCAGAAGTCCATTAAGTCTAACTTACAGAAGTTTCAAAGTTGTGATGCTTCCAATCTCTTTTGGTATGCTCCCAGTCAAATTATTCCACATGAAATTTCTTGTTGTAAACAATAAGAAGAGTAAGTATCATAGATAAGCAAACAATGAAACCTATCATACTATTATTATCTGTAAAATATAATATTTGTTACAACTTACAAAATTCGAAGATGGGATAGCTGTCCGAGTTCAGGAGATAAACTTCCAGAGAGATTCATATTCATGAAACGGCTGTAGAAATAGTCAAGAGGAAGAGGTTTGACAGTCTTTCATACTTAGTCCATAAAAATAAAACCACAGATTTGACGGCCTTTCTTGTATTGCGGTCACACAACAAAAATAAAATATATTTTGTTTGAGGAATCTAAGGCAATGATAAAGAAACTAGAATGACGAGAGAAGTCAACTAACAGACTATAAATATTTTGTGCAGCTGATGGCTCTACATAGTGAACAAAATATTGCTGATACCGTACACTACAGAATGCAGAAAAATAACCTACAGTTCCCTGACATGCAAGTACCCATCAGCATCAGAAATGTTGCAAAAAACTCCTGTCCAGTGTGAAGTACAGGGATCACCCCGTTTCCAATCATTCAGGTGCTTCATATTATCAATCAAACTACCCTTAACAGATATTAGAGCTGAAACTGCAAATAGGAACAAAACTTTGTTAAGTTTCAAAATAAACCACTATAAGGAGAAAGTATGCATGGCTTAACATTTCACAGATCAACGTGTTAGCTATATAAGGGACATGATCGACCAGATTTATACCAGGGACTAATATGAGAAAGCAGATATCTAGTTGTCAAGTCTGAATTGAACTATTGGAATGAATTTAATATGATGGGTCATACAAGGAAAAAAATGAAACAATATGATACCAATATCATGAGTTCTTTCGTCCAAAAGAAAGTGCTTGGACTAGCAGTATTAGTTGTGAAGCTCAAAAAGGAGAATATGGATGCCGGTGACTAAAGGTTAGAAGAAAGGCCGGTTGAAAGGAACAACAACAGTTGCAAAATACTTTTCCCAGATTGCCTCTGCCCTTTGACGTACCAAAAGTCCCAAATATGACGCATGATGTTGACATGGATCTCTTTCTGCCTTCAGAAAATCAGAGAGCCTTAACATTAGCGTGTAGAAAACATGGGCCTCACTGTCATTCTCACACTTCTACCTGTATGTGCACGTGGGCTTATCTTTCCTTAGTGAGCAGTGAACAGCCTTTGATGAACAACCAACCAAATAAAAAACCTGAGTTCTGGCAGTAAAACTGAATTCCAAATAAGTTAAGCAGCATGTAGTCAAGGATGATTACCTAGAAGAACAATATAACTTCTAGTGATGGAATAACTTGCACCAGAAGTTAAGACAAATCTCCCCTGAACATACCATTCCCTCATTCTATCCTTCAAAGATTTTGATTTCCTCCAATACAAGCTTCATCCAAAGGGGCAATGTGAGTCCATATACTAGTATCAGACTTTATATAATTTCCATGCACCCATTTCACCTATAGTGAATCTTTTTTCATGACTATTTTCCACAACAACTTACCAACAGAAGCCATGTTCCACAGCCCACAACCTTTAATATTCAGCCCTCTATTCTTTTTAGGTAGACAGGTTCTGTCCCAGGCAATCAAAGATACCTTCCTCTTTCAGCTGTGCTTCCCCATAAATATTCTCTACACTTCCTTCACTACACTCTGTCGTAAGATGAAAACTGAACCCCAAAAATTATGTATAGAAAACAGAACAGCAATGATCACATCTAGCCTCCCTGCATAAGATAGTTGCCTAGCATATGTAGTTTTAATTCTCACTGGGATCTTCTCAATGAGTAAATGGCAATCTAGCTTGCTCGACTTTTTAGAGGATAAGGGCATTCCTAAATATCTAATAGGAAGCACCCCCTGTGAGAAACCTGTTACGGTTAATAGCTGCTCCTTTATCTGATCATTCATACTTGCAACGGATATGTTAGATTTGTCCATATTTGCTATCAATCCAGTGGCTGCACTAAAGTGTGCTAAAGCTTCTTCAATCCTTGTCACTGACTCCACTTCACCATGAGATCATCAGCAAATATTGAGTGAGTGGAGAGACTTACACATAGGATGAAACTTGAAATTTGGCAGCATACTCATACATTTCAGAATCATTGAGATCGAATCTCACCACAACTCATATCAAAAAGAATTTCCACGTGTTTGGCCCATGAAAAAGAATCAGGCCCACACGTGGGGTCATGTTGAGAATACAATTAAATAATAAAAGTGTGTTATTTCTAACAGCTTAAGCTTTTAGATCAGATAGTCACGCAATTCAACATGGTAGGCAGAGATCCATCGAATCTCGATGCCACCCATATTAAAAAGAACCTTAACGTGCTTGGCCCATGAAAAAGAATCAAGCTTGCACGTGAGGGGGCATGTTGGCTTGCAAGATGTCTTCATCATTATGTATTACAAAATAAGTGAACACAGAATTTAGTTAGACGAAACAAGTTGGTGAGATAATTAAAGCTTTAGAGCGTCCACTACTGTAACCTTACAATTGAGGTCTTGCACAGAATGTCTTTATCAGTTTACAATTTCACATCACAACTTTTCAATAATTAGAACACGTATGAATTTCAAATGAATATAAGTCAGTTAGAATAAAATGCTTTAGGGAACCCGAACAATGAATGTACTCAATAATATTGCAAGTATGACAATTTAACCATTAGAAGAAAGCCCACCTTCAGAGGGGTCGGTTGTTTGAGCAGCCACAAGAAGCATATAGCAATGAATTGCTGCAGTTAAAACATATATACAATATCTGAGTCCCTTCATCTTGAAGACCTATAAACATTTAAGGCAAAAGATGAGTCAGGTGATACCTTTCCACTAATAAAGCTAGAAATTACCAAAACATACCTCTATAGCCAGATTCACTACAGGATCCTTTTAGTGGCTAACTAAGGATTTAACTAAGCAAAATTCAAATCTATATTTTGTACACAACCTTGTGGCCTAAAGCCAGTCCTCATTTCGTAAAAGAATACAAGTGGAAGGTTACATAAGATACTACAGTTGATGGAGATGTCTTACTCAGTCGGTGAGCATTCTTTTCCCTACATAGTAAATTTATAAGCAATGAATCTGGTAGTGAATGGAACCCAAAAAGGAGTAAGTTGTACAGACTAATAACTATTTTAGCAAGTCAAAATTTTTATAAAAAATAAAAGCTAGTGTTCGTGTTCATGGTCTTCTTTGTTGATTCGTTCGAGGAAAGCAGTTACTCTTCAGAGTAAAAGTTTGCCACAACTGTTTGGATTAAACACTTGGAACGAACAAGCTAGATAGCCTGAAACAATACCCAAAAACCACAAAAAAAAAAAAAAAGTTGAATGAATACTTGGAATTGCTGGGTACTAGACAAATATTCCTTCGTTAGTGCTTGACAGGCAATTTTGTTTGACAATTGTTTGTCAGGCAACGCATGTTTACACTGTTAAAGTTTTTGACACAAGTTATGCTACCGAAAAACAAAAATCAAACATCAATAAGTGGACCTCAAAAGATTTTACATTAAATAGCAGGGGAGGGGCTAGACTAGACTCATTAATTTGGATCAGTTCATTTCTTATATTAATAACAGTTTGTTCTGTTAATTCATGAATGAAAAATCAATAAGTATTTGTTGAAATAGAGCTAGTACAAGTGTTTTTACTCTATAAGAAAAAGAAAAGAGGTGGAAAAACATTATCATACCTGAGGTGAGAGAAGGAGGAATGATTTCCCTTGGTTAAAGTAAAGCCTGGAGAAGAAAGAAATTTATGATGCCTGTTACTTGGTAGGATTCATTATAGCCCAATAATAATAATAATAATATAGTACAGAAAAAGTAAGAGATGGCATCGTTGTCGTTGACATGGTTGATCCATAAAATAGTTGGGTAGAAAGAGAGATATTTATTAACAAAAAAAAACAAAGGGGAAAAGTAAACTGATTTGTTGTAGAGAGTTGTTGGGTTTTGGGTGATGATTATCGAATCACTAAGTTAAACATTTGTTTCAAGTAAGAAGGAAAAAAAGTTACCGGGTTAGAACAAGACATAAACTAGAGAAAATGGTCTAAAACCCTCCAATTTATATTCGAAATCTCAACTACACACTTCAATTTTACGGGTGTCCTATCACCCCCTTAAACTATTTTTAAAAGCTAAAATTATTTTGCTCTCTAAATGCTGAGGTGGCAAAGAAAGTGTAGTTCACTTTCTCAAAGAGAGTGAGAGGCAATTTTTTTATTATTAAAACTTAACTTTAAAAGAATTCCCTTTTTCATATTAACTTTTTGATTTTCTAACTTTATTAATGCTACCTTTTACTCTAATGTGTTTTATTTTTATTTTTATTTTCATTTCTTTCTTCTTCTTCAACACTTTGTCGGATTTAAGTTGCCGGAAAATAGAATTTACTCACCTCACCTTTCAGCTAACACTAATGCTATTTCATTTTTATTTTACTTTGTTAAAAAAAACTTCATTGTGAAAATTACAATTAACATGGAATCAAATTAGAAATTAATATTTTTTTTCATAGTTAAATGTTCATAAGACTGAGCAAACAACACTAAAGGAACAATATAAACAAACCCAGTTGAGAAAATGAAATAAATAACACATCAAGCTAGCCCCTTTTACAACTAAATTTTCACTATTTCGATTACAAGAAGCAAAAACGCGCAAAATTGAAGAAACTCAAGTTTAAATCATACCCAAAAGCATCATATTGAAATTCATCAATATAAACAACCCAAATGAAATTTCTCATTTCAGATTGTTGTAAGGCAAATCAATATGTTCAACACTTTGAAAATTCTCAAAACTTTCAAGGATTTCACCGATTAAATTTGTATCTCTCGTCCAAATATACTTTAGATCTTTCAATTTTTTAAATTCGACCACTATTCTTATCGGAGAAAATCCATAAAATGCAGATCTGCATGTCCAAGATTGACTAAATAATTAATTTCCGTCGGAAAAATAAGACCATATGCATGTACAAGTTTTACAGCTCCACTAATTTTTTTGATTGTGGATGAAATATCTTTGGTGAAATTGTTTTCACCCAGATTAAGAAATTGAAATTTTTAAAGTCGGTGAATATCTAATGACATGAAACTCACAAAATAATTTTGAGAAGGGTCCAAATGCTTCAAATTGAAAAATGTATATGAAAGTTGAGATTTATCGGAAAATATAATTCAAACGAAGATTAAGAAAAGGAAAAATCTTAGAGGTCCCAAATGAAACTTACAATTTCACTTTAATGATACACTACGTTTCAGATGTCAAAGAAAAGAAGAAAAGGTCTAAAAGAAAAGCAAAAAACTATAAAACAAAAATAGAATAAAGAAAAAGAATAATATTTTTTATTTTTTCATTAAAAAATAATATGTAATAGGTGGCAGGGGCGCGTGCATGTCACTGCCTAACCCAAATTTGGGTGTGACGTTTTAAGGGGGTATATATTTCACTTTTAAAATGTTTAGAAGGGTAAAAGGACCCCCGTAAAATATAAGTGTGTTGTTGAGAATTGACTAATAGGTTAAGGGGACATTTGACTATTTTCTCCATAAAATATGTATAATTAGAGGTTAACATTTGACCAATCAACGAGATAGGTTGATGTTGACTTTTCTTTTTTTTCATTGTCGCAATTTATGTACAATTTCCAACTACGCAGCCGCCTATTATTTCTTTCGCAAGAAAATCTTAAATTTTTTATTTATTGGCTTCATAATCAATAGGGATAAAATGATAAATTTATTATATTAATCATTATTTTTTTTAATTGGTATTTTCAATTCAAAAGTGGACAAGTAATTATGGACAGAAGGAATATTTATGAATAGGAGTGTCAAAAATGAGTCCAAATATAGATAACTAGTCTAATCGATTCAGTATTTTAACAAATGGGTTCCGCATAATTTAAATTGGGTTTAATTTGGGAAACTTACATAAATATACAACATTAAAAAAATATTACATTTATAGCAATAACATTTTTTTTCTCATATGATCACTTTTAATACATTTATAATACAATTTTAATACATATTACAAAGAACAATTTATTATTCACATATAATACAAGTTTTATTAATGGATAATACATTTATCACATATTTTAATACACTTATAAGACAATGTGTCAATTTCTTATCAAACAAGCATAATATATTTTAAAAAATAATTATAATACATATATATTGCATACATAATTCATTTTTAATACATATTGCAGATTTAGCATAGTATTGCTAAAAATGGTAATAAATAAAAAAATATCGCTAAAATTAGTAATTATTTATTAAAAGGTACCCATCCAAATTTTTCCCCTAATTTCAACACATTCAAGTCTTAATCCATTTTAAGAGAATCATCAATTGAGCTCAATTTAATATCTAATTTCAATTCGCTTTAAGACTCTTTGTTTGCATTGAAGTAATGTATATTCCTATATTAAATATATGAATTACTATTTATTTTATATCCTTTAAAATTTAGTTATCTATTTGTAACTTTTTTTAAAAAATTGAGTTGAAATTCAAATTGTGGTTATAAAAGTTAAATAACGGTATGTTAAAATTATTGAGATCAAGCGGATCAAATTAGACGCGTCTTGACCCAATGCGATTTTTAGCTCATTTGAGCTAAAGTAAACTTGGGCGGGTCAACACTCAACCCAATTTCTATTTCAACACATTTTAATATCTCTAATTTCAATCCAATCCGCTCATTTGACACTTTAGTTATGAAGCGGTCTTAATATGTTTTACTGTATGTAAAAACAGGCTCAAAATAATTTGATATTTATCTATATATATGATATATTATTATATTAAAAATGAATAGGCCATAAGTCAAAACTCGAATTGCTAAAATGTCCCTTTAATTAAATATATGTCTTACTAATCTAAAATTATAAGTATTTTGAATTTTTTTTTTAATGAAACTCTTGCGAAGAGTGTTTAATTTGCCTCCAGATAGATGCCTTTCTCTAAGGGTCTAATGTCTGTTTCAAATGTCATTTTATTTATTTATTTATTTTAACATGAAAAGTCTTCCCCTTGTCATTTTCATAACTGCTTAATTTTGTACGTAAAGCTTCAATTCATTTGCCCCCTCTTTCTCATGAGGTCTTAATTTTTTACAATATATATATTATGAAATATTTCTGGAAACTCATGTACAATCAGAACTAACTCAAGAATAGGGGTTTCGGAATATGTATCCCAAATCCTAACAAGATGATAAATGCAACCCTTAGAATTCATTTTTCTAGCATTTAGGCAAGATATAAACTGACCCTTAAGAGCATAATTTCCCCATTTTCATTCTAAGATAGACTCGTTCGGACCCTGAAATGTGACCAATTGGGTCATACGATCTATGGAAGCATAACAAGAATGAATTTAATCCATTCCAAGAATAACATCAAAATCTAATATATCAAGTTCTAAAAGATCAACATGAGTGACTCTATAAGAAACAGAAACATGATAATTTCTATAAACTCTCTTAGCAACAATAGAATCTACTCCTCTAACAAATGACAATGTAGCACCCAGATCGATCAAAGTATACATATCAAAATGAAAAACTTCCAACATATCGGTCACAACATCGGGTCATGATCCTTTCAAGTCTAAAGTGCATAAAATTTATTCTGACGAGGAGCACCCGAACCATAACCACTAGGTTGATCCTACTTACCATCTCTTACCTTAGTGGCAAGCAACAGACAATCTCTTATCTTGTGACCATTCTTACCACAATTAAAGCAATCATTTGTACTGGCTAAGGATTTTCCTGAGTGACTCTTGCCACACCTTTGGAAAACGGGAATAGAAGATTCATTACCACCACCTCCTTGAGGCTTAGGGTTAGACACTCTTTCTTTATTGAACTTTGGAGCCGGAGCATTTGATGATCCATGACCAAAGAACTTTTGTCGGAATTGAGAACGACCATTTCCACCAAACCTAGAATGAGATAAGTCACCATCACCGGTCCTTACCCTCTTTGATTCCATAGACTTCTCTTTTAGTTTTTCCTCTTTAAATTGTTGGACATGTATCATCAAAAAGGAGATATACATATCCTTAATCAGCATGGTGGTACGACACTCCTTAACCACCATTTCTGACACACCGACAAGAACTTACTCATCCTTACCCTAGAGTCGGCAACCATAGTTGAAGCATACTTAGCCAATGAGAGAACTTCAAAGAATACTCCTACACACTCATATTTCCTTGATGAAGATTAATGAACTCAAGCACTTTTGTGTCTTTCATATGAAGAGGAAAGAAACTATCAAGAAAAGTTCCTTTGAATTTCTCCCAGCCAATGAGAGAACTTCAAAGAATACTCCTACACACTCATATAACCATATGCTTGTAGATTTAACTAGAACACTTAAATCAAATTAAGAAAGGTAACTTAAACATGAGAATGTTCATAAAGATTTAAGGTGCTTCACCTAGTTTTTATATATGTTTCCTTAGTAATTTGTAAAAGAAAGTATTTAAAAAAACAATGTCCTTTAGTAGTTTAAACATACGAGTTACATTTAAGAGTTTCGGAAATCGACATATTATTTTTAAGGTTTTCAAAAAAGAAGAAAGTAGCGAGGAAGAAGGACTGATTTCAAACTCTTAATGTTCCTCCCTAATATTTCTATGTTACAACACCTAAAGAAGAATAATACTATATACACACGGACCTACAATCAAGGGAATCGACAAAATGACACATAAATGCCGAGTAACCTATATAACCGAACGAGTGGAATATCAACATAATGGAGTCGCAAAAATACGCCAGCTGCAATCCTAATGCCTTTCACAGAAGGTCTTTCTAACAATAGAATAGTAAAACAACCTTTCACTATTTAGGATTCAAAAATTCATGCTCAAAGGAAGTAACACTTAGCCTTAACATACCTCAATTTTGGGTCTTGTCGTATTAATATGGATTGTAGCCCTTCCTTAGAGTATGTAATCTACATGAAGTCATGTCACACAACCATTACAGGCAGATTATTAACACGTCAGGGTCAAAGTAGCAATTTAGAGCTTATTAGAAGAGTAATTAGCTCACTAGACCCATTTTAAATGTATGCTTCATTACCTTTTCTTCTCCAAATTAAAACCCCAAATTAATGACGTAACATAAATTTTTGCAGCAGCTATTAAAAAGTGGAAGCCTACGCAATAGTCAACAATAACCAAAGAGAGTATGCCTGCACAATAATAAAAACTCTGCGTATCGCCACACCCTTCCTTTCCAACCACAAAATAACCACAACGAAATCCAAATAATGAGTCATCAAACCAATAAATCCAGAAACAATATATGTAATACATTTCTATAATTGTTCAATATAACCTGTCACACCCCGAGCTACCCCCGAGACGCGGAC
>NW_006239235.1:348444-357286 GCF_000226075.1 Solanum tuberosum
ATAACCATAATAACTCGAACTTACGGCTTTCAATCACCATCCTGTGCGTTCGTCCAATAATTACGCTTGGAATCATGTCTTTCTCTTCATAAGCAATAAGAGAATAAAAGGGAAGAATCTTAACTTAAAATTGATGGAGCTTATAGTATTGTAGCATATCTCCTCAATTACAAAGAGTCTCCTCAAACACAAGACGTTGAACCAAGAAGAAGTCATTTGAAAATCGCAATGCAATAATAGAATCAACATTACACTTATTTATCTTACAATTAGTTACCCATCTATACTTCTTCTTCTCTTCCAGACTCATATCAGCAACAACCACACACAAACAAATAATTTCCAAAAATTCCAGCAAGAACAACATCAGAAAATACTTCAAAAACAGCCCAACATCACATAACTATAAAAATACAATTTTCTAGCTGTCTATTCGTTTTCTTGCTTATATAACATAGCTATAACTTGGACTCACTCAATAAAATGAAAGGTGAGAATTATTACCTCCAAACAGAAGCAACACCACCTAAAAATGAGACTCCTTCACCACGAAGAATCCTTCAAATCACAACCAACGAGGAGGAAAGAAGTAACATAATCTCTATGAACATTCAGAGAGTGATTCCACGTTGAAATCTTGTATATATTTGCTTGGATGATAAGGGAACCTTTAGAGAGGATTTAGGAATGTTTTCGTCTTATTTGGTCAAAAAAATTAGCTTAAACGAAGGGAAACCAAATCTTATAAAGCTAAACCGACATAGGGGTGAGGGACCCACCTTTACGTGCCTGCTTGTGCAGTCTCACAAAAATCTGAATATCTCTCAATTCTGAAGTCGTATGGACAAATGGTTTAGTGCGTTGGAAAGTAGACTCGTAGACCTTCAATTTAGTATATTGGATTTCTTCTAAAGCTTTATATATTGGGATAAAATCTCCGAGACATTTAACCCAAATTTAAGAAAATTTATCAAAGAAACTTACTCTCACTTTTGCCGACTTTTTATTTCCCAACTTGCTTGACTTCAAAACTTAACCTACGATCATTGGGAGACTATATAAACTTATAAAACACCCTTCTTAGCATATAAGACACTCTTTGTCTTACCCCAAAGGTACTGGATAACTTGAACTTTCCGAACGGGAGGGATGTTAGAAGAGTCATTCTTTAACTCGAACTTGTTTAAGGGCATCCTTGACCCATAACGTTAGTCTAATTCTTTGATTTTTTTCCTCCCCTTTTCAACCTTATTCTCCTGAAATGATACACCAAGTCATATAAGCCTCATACAGTTATGCAATGATGCGCATATTATCCCAAAGAACCACGGGGTCTCATATATATTGCCATACTTGGAAAACTGTCTACCAGTGAGGGCATTCCATCTTGAAGAGTCCATGATCACCATACTTAAAGCATATGTGGTCAAGTGAGGACCTGCTGGCTGATGCATGAGAAACTCCTTAACCACTTTGAGTCAGAGACTATTGTGGAACCCCTAAACAACCACACGTAAAAGCGGGCATATGTGACTGAATCAGACGAGCTAAATACACTTGCTGACCAAAGCCATTTGAATAATAACCATTGTAGTTGACCTTATGCTTGGGCCTTTAAGATAATGCCTTGGCCTTCCCAACCTGTCGAACACCCTCCAGCTTCTACACATAGTCAATCACCTCATTGAAACTTTTACTAGCTGAGGCGATGTGTAGTGATAATACCTACAACTCAGAACTTAAATTGTTGACAAACAAGTGAATCCTCTCTTCTTTAATGTTCATAAGTTGTATAGCACAGTTGGAAAAGGCATGAAACTTAGTCTCATAAGCAGATAAAGACATGCTTTCCTGTTCAAGAGCCATAAATTATTCATTCTTCTTCTGATTTATAAAGGTACACAATACATACTTCTCTAAGAACCAATCATGAAATTGGGTCCAAGTTACCTGAGGCAGGACTGATGATCAACATTCTACAAAAACCCTCCACCGCTGCTTTGCTTCACCCAAAAGCTGAAAAGTCCCGAACTCAACCCCATCCTGCAACATAATGCCTAGATTAAATAACCTCTCAAATTAGTTCAAGATGAACTCAAAGGCATCCTCACTCTCAAATTTGTAGAACACTGGGGATTCAATTTCAATAACTTGGTCAGCATCTCATGTAACATTCTAGTCAATACAGGGCCTAGTAATGGACAGAAGAAAACATCAATGAGTAAGGATCTATCTTAGGGATTTTAGTAGCTATAGGACGAGTAACATGAGCCTGAGTAGTCTACACAATATGAGTGGCTCTAGCACCTGCCAACCTTCTCAGGAAAGACATTAATTCTTGAACCACCTTAGAAAACATAGAAGGAAGACATGCGACCCCAACTTGGGTCCTCACCTATAGCTCATCATGCTCTTCGATCTCTATCTCAACCTCTACTTCACCATGGTTCTGGGTTGGGGAAAGATCTCTTTCCCTGGTCCAGTCCCTGCCTCAATTCCACCCCAGGTAGGTGTTACTCTCCCCCGGCCCCTACCTCTGCCTTTGTCGCGTCCTTGAGTTGTTGGCTCCACTGTTGGAGCTGCTGTCCTCACACAATTGTGTCTAGTATCAAACATATGTGGAATAAGAGTGAAGGGAGATAGATACCAATTTGGATCACCAGATACCAATTGTAATCAAGTTATAACATGAAGGAAGAAAGGAGCGATAATTTCCTAAGGCCATGTAGCTTTTTGTAGAAAAATACATACGTCTCCGTACAATTTTATAACACTCTACTAGACTCATTTTGGTACCACAAGATCAAATAACCTAGTCTTATGATACCAACTTTATCATGACCTTGACCCACTCTGATTACCACCCACACAAACCCTTCAGTGGGAGAACCAACTACCAACCCAAACCAAACCCATCAAACCACTTTAAGAAACAAGTCATGATATAAAATTCTAGGAAAATAGTTTTAGAAAAATTAAAGGATTAGGTTCCCATAAACTAAATCATTTAATAGAACCCATTTGCAGAATTTAAATTCCTAGAACATGAATGTCATAATACCAAAACTCTAGAGTATGGAGAATAAGGCATCCAACCCCAATAAGAAAACTTAAATCTAAAATCAACATGTCTATGTCCGAGAGGACGGACAACGAGATAAGGAAGAATCAATGGAAGCCTAGAAGAAGTAGCTCACCATTGGAATCCGATTTCTTGCTTCTCACAACTGCAATGTAGAAGCCACTAACATATGCCATGTACTCCACAAAGAAAGAGAAAGTGCAGTATCAATACACAAATGTTGTGTACTGGTAGAATCATACGACCAATTCCAAAACATAAATGTAAACAAGTAACTACAAAGCAGTAATACATGTCAACCCATCTACCAACTGTCACAACATATACTACTAGAAAATTATAAATTACTTGGAGATTTTACTTGAGGATTATTTCAGTAGAAATTTGCTACGAATTTTCATGCGGAAATAAGAAATTCCTAAATTCTAATCTCTTTTACATGGGAAAAATTTTCCCAGAAAAATTGGTATGTAAATTTGGCGCCATTTTAATAAAATTATTACCTGGGGAATTATTTGGGGAAAATGATTTGCAAGTACCATTTTCATAAGTAAATTTGCAAGTAGTGATTTTTTTTTTATCTATTTAGTAAAAAAAGTTGCTAGATTAACTTATTTTCAAATTTAGCTAGGAATAGTTACTTGAAAATTTATCTAGAAATAATCTTATATGTGATATTACATGAGGATTCATGTTCTACGAATTTTGTTAGGGATTTATTTCTTGAGGATTTACTTGAAAATTTTCCGACTTGAAGAATTTCTTGGGGATTTTATTGTTGTGCATTTGGTTGGTAATTTTTAGAGGAATTTACTTGGAAATATGAATACTTTAAATTTTTTTGATATAATTTTACTGAAAGTTTTTTCTTGGAATTTAAGGATTATTTTTACTTGGAGTTTTCAAGGAATATTTTCTTAAAAATATTTAACAAAATTGAAAATTATAATAATATAAAAAATGACAATGACATTAGAGTGAATTTTATTGTTAAATATTTACTTTAACTTTAGGTTAAAATTTTATGGCTAGTTATTCATCCAATAGAAAAATAACTATCATAAATGTAATTAATTTTAATTTAATACTTTTTTATATTAAATCGTGTATTATTAAATAAGTCAAAATTATTTCTAAGTAGAGAAAATTTTGGTTATTTACATTATTAATGTGAAGTTTGTACCCCTCATGATTTTTTTTACTTGTATATCCAATTGATATATCTTTTTTGCAAACATTAAAAATGATATAATTCTTCTATAGTAAGTTATTTAATAATATTATTTGTAAATATAATTGAGTATGTTAAAATATAATTATTAAAAGATAAATTAAAATAATAAATGTCACAAATACCTAATAAGCTATACTATCAATTACTGATAATAACTTTTTTGCACTTTAAACTTCAAATTTATTTATATTTTTCATTATTTATTTATAAGATTTTGTATGTATAATTTAATTTTTGTTTGTGTTTAATATGCTTAGATATGAATATCATGTCATAGAAAGTGTAAGCTTAAAATTTTCATGGTATGTGGGTGGTAGTGATTTATTTTAAATATATAAATAGTTATTATGTTTCATTTTTTAAGAGTCAAATTACATAAATGCTAGCCAACATTTTAGGATATATTTTGTAACAATATTTATATGGAGGTGCGGAATTCATATTTTGGGGGGTGCAGAATTCATCTGTTTTTTCTATTAATTTTCGCTAAAGATTTTATTGTAATATTATTTGGCTAAGTGTTTTAATCTTGATATCTCTTTAATATTATTTATGATGTATTCTAGATATAACATATCTTGGGTTCTTAGGTATACGTATAAATTATTCTCCATTAGTTGTTCTAATAGTTTTATATCTTTCATAGCTTCTGTCCAATATTGTAAATATTCGTAGTTCATTTCAATCTGAATCTTCTATTTCTAAATCATATATTTTGGGGTCTGAATATAGATCATGTAGGTATAACTCATACCATTGTTGGTTTAGTATATCTTCTGATTCGTCGTCATTAAATATTTTTTCCCATATGATTCTTCTTAATTCAATTATCTTTATACCTTTAAGTATACATAAGATAAAAGTTTCATAACTTTTTATCATTTCATCATGCATATATGTGGTCATGTTCTTTGTTATGCAGGTTTTTGTTTTCAATTATTCCTTCCTATTCATAACTGATTAAATTCATATTAGATTATTATGAACTAGATTATCTGTTTATCATGTTCTTCTGTCACTACTAGCATTGTACTTTAGTAGATACTTCCTTCTTATCAGCGCCTCAACTTTGTTTACTCCCTTACATGGCTTTCCTTGCCTACCGGTTTCAACATTAGGATGGCATAGTATATAAGTTTTCTCTCTATTTCCAGTGTGTTAATAAACTAGAAATCATGATTCAAATAATTCTAATACATAATAACTAACATAAATTTATTCAATCATATATGATATTTAGGAATATATGAAATTAGTTCTGCATATTTATTAAACAATATACCTTTGCCTCTTGCTTATCCATGATATCTGAAATATCTGATTGGATTTCAGATTGCTCCATTATTTTTTAAGTATTGATTAAGTTTTTTAGAGAGAGTTTTTTTTTAAAAAGTTTTTTTATATTAGGCTTTGCCTGATTTACAATGTTTACAAATGAATCAATATATAGACAATGCAAATCTACTATTCTAGATGTTCTAATAATGCGTCTACTATTTACTTTATGACTAAATGCATCTATTTACTTTATACTGTACACTTTATGACTTTTAAGCAAATAATTTACATCTTTACACTATTTGCTTTATCTTGTCGGCCATCTATCTTGTATCTATCTTTTTTTCTTTAAATCTTGCCGACCATCTGTCATCTTTTCATCTTTATCTCTTTATCTCCTTTGTTGTATCATTCCAGCTGGACATCTGGAATTATATTATCTTTTCCGTTACATTTTGAACATATGTGGTCAGGATATTTGTGTCCAATTAGCTTACAATATCTAGTTAACAATTCTGAAGAAATAAATCCCTCCTTTAATGCTCTTGTTGTAGGTCGTTCTTCTGATTTTAATAATAATAAGATCCATCACTGGACTTCATCCATACCTGCTTTCCTTAGTTCTCTTGAATTTGAATATATCATTAACTGGTCTCTAGAGTAGTAGCTCCATATAGCATTTCCGTTTAGATAATTGTTTGCTAACTCTTGTATAATAGTTGATATACCAATTATTCTTTTATTGGCATAAAAACCTGGTATCTCTATTTTTTGTATTTCTTCCTGTTGTCCAATATCTTCAGGTATAATCATGTCTTTGGTTAGTCCTATCTTAATAACTTGAATTGGAGGTTTTATCTCTTCGTATAATATCTCCGCTGGTGTTGTATAGAACTTTATATAAAATAAATTTCCATTGGTAACTCTTTTATATGTGATGAATGCCTTGTGTAGTTCTGGTATTCCACTTATTTCTTCTCCATCGTATGTGTACATGGTATTTAATAGTCCATAATTGTAACATGTTCTTACTAAATTGGCATTAGTTTTTGGCTGTGCGATTAACTTGTTATAACCTTGTAATTTCTGGGTTAGGTAATCTTGATTTGGTTCTTCAGTTGTAGTAGATCTAGGGTTAAGGCTTAGATAAGTTTGGATTTTGTATATATTTTCAATATAGGTTCTCGTGATATGGTTATATAATTTTTCTCATTGTGTAGGCTATCTGCATATGTAGAGGTTTGTGGTTCCATAGTCAATGTGCTTCTCGACATTCTTGGGGTAAATGGTTTTTCAAATAGCTGGTTTAAGTTTGCATTCTTATGCTGTTTTTCACTAACTTGTTTGCTTGTACCTGCAGCTGTATTTAAACAAACATTATGGGTTTTAAGGTGTTTCGCAACATCACCTTTTAGCTCTGGATTTTTAAAGTCTTCCGATCGACTTAGCTTCGCATTTTTACAGTCATGCTGCTGGCCTGTATTAGCTCTAGACTTCAGATTATCTTCATTAGTCTTTAGCTTTTGTATCTCATTGTCCATACTGTCCACTTTTATACAAAGTGTAGTAATGGCTTGGAGTATCTCTTCAATTGTATTTTCTTTCTCAGTCTGAATAGCTTTGTCTTGATAAGTAATCTGCAATAACATTCTTATCAGTTTTTATTACTTCAATAGTAAATATAAAATTTAATATATCTAATACCAATCTTCTTATTTCTTTCGTAGTTACTGAATCTTGTATCTTTCTTGTTAGCCACCATTTTACTTGTGTGTTGTCTGTCCTTATAATAAATTTGTTATATACAATATATGGTTCAAATGATAATAAACATTTATATACTGAATATAATTCTTTCCTGTTTATTTTTCATTTTATTTCTGTATTAGTAAATGTTCCTGAATAGTATCTACAATGATGTTCTATCTTATCTTTATCATACCTATATTTTAAGACTCCTCCATAACTCTTTTCACTGACATCTGATTCTACTATGTAAGTAAAATTTTTGTTTTCATCTGGAAAATATAGTTTTGGTAGATTTTTACATAATAGTTTTACCTTTTGTATTTGTATTTGGTCTTTTTTATCAAACTGATATTCTATATCCTTTTTTATTTTTTGTTGTAATGGTTTTAGATTGTCTGCTAATTTCGGTATGTATTCTCTTACTTGATTTACTAGTCCTAAGAATGATTGTAATTTCTTTTTCGTATCTAGTTGTTCATTTGAGTTAATTAGTTTTTGTACTATATGTGTTTGCATTTTTATTCCTTTTTTATCTATTTGTATACCTAGGAATTCTATTTGGTTTTTCATTGTGTCTGCTTTTTTCTTACTTAGGCTTATGCCTGAATATTCTATAATTATGTATAAATTTTTCTAATAATCTTATATGTTCATCCTGGGTTTTTGGAATATAGTAATATATCACCAATATATACTATACAATTTTCTAGTTGTTTAAAGTAGTTATCCATAAAATGTTGGTATCTACCTGGTGCATTTTTATATCCAAATGGTAATACATTCCATTCATAAAATCCTTGTGGTACCGTGAATGCTGTAAGTTTTTTAGATTCTTCTTCTAACTTTAAGTGGTAAAATCCTGATTTGCAGTCAAATTTACTAAAATAATTATATCCTTGTATTTGTCTTATCTTTAATATTTTATTTGGTATTGGGTAATTATAAGTTTTAGTTTTTTGCATTTAAATTTCTATAATCAATAACCATTCTACTTTTGCCTCTTTTTGTTCACTATGTTTATTTACTATAAATGTCGGGCTTGTATGTTACTATTAGTTTCTTGTATGTATCCTTTTTCTAATAATTCATTTATATGAATCTCAAAATTCTGTTAAATCATTAAAATTATACTTTAATGGTTTCTGTGTTATTATGCTATTATCATCAATTAGTTCGATTTTTACTTTTGTTTTATGTTTTACCCATCCTTGTAAAGGATCTTCACTATATAGTAGTTCTAATTTTTCCTGGATTATTTTTACTTTATCTATAGAGAATATAATTAATTCTATTTGTGAGTGCTCTTCTTTTATATTTTCTAATTTTTGTGTAATTTTCTCACTTCCTTTCATCCATTCCGTTGTTTTTCGTTTTTTATTGTTTACTCTTTTTGCTCCTATTTTTTGTTTACACGGTGTTGTGAACCACCAGTGTGTTTTTGTTATTATATGTAGGTATAATTTTTCTAAAAATGGCATTCCTAATAACATATCTTTTGT